>NW_009692757.1:2127-56892 GCF_000703405.1 Apaloderma vittatum
TGCATTGATTTTGTCACTCCTGCCTGAAGGGAACTTTGTGACCATTTGCATTTTTAAATAGGTCAGTGTGTGTGTGTCTGGGAGAACAGTACATAAAAGTTCATTATGTAAACCAGCTCATTCTTCCTGGATATCAGATGAGATATAGAAAGGCTGTTCTTTCCAATAATAAGCTTTGAAACCTCATCTGTTTCCTCTCCTTGCTTTTCAAAGTCATTAAGTGGAATAACTGATAGTCCACTTCTCCCGAATACCTCGGTCTTTGTCTGTTTAATGTCTGCCTTTCACATATTCCTCCTGCCTCCGAGACACTTTACAGAATTCCCACTGCTCCACTTCTCCTCAAGACTAGTGATCACATTTTCCTCATGTCCCAGGGAGCATCACAATAACTTGCTTTTTGTCTTCATTTACTTCCCCCCTCAATCTTTTCCTATAAAACTTTTGCACTTACATATGCTCTCTATATGAAGTCTCATCCAAAGTCCCTCAAAAGTCTTTCAATCGCCTTCTCTGTGAGACACCACAAGTAAACAACTTTCCCCAACTGCAAAGGGAGGATAATCAAGAGGCAGAGATTGATTAAGTGGCCCCAAATGAGTCTTCAGCAAAGCTGGGAATAAAATCCTACTGCTGATGACTTCCACTAGTGAACCAGAAGATTAGCTCCCTTACTTTCTTATGAAATAAGACAATAAAAATATTTTAATGAAGCTATGGGGGACACAGCCCGTTTCTCTGATTCTGTAACTTGCAGGTTGCTTTGGTATTAGTACATCAGCGAGAGATCTGACCTGACCAATCAATCTGGTGCCCGGAGCACCTTCTTTATCTCCTAAGAAGCTTGACCACCAGAACTCACAAAGTTTCCTTAGTCATAGACCCCTTATAAAGAACGTGTAACAAACCCAATGAGCTCAGCAATACGTATGATCCTTCTAAGTGCAGGTGTCCTCAAGTTTTCCTTGTTTGCAAGCAAATACTAAAGACAGAGACCTTCCCTATCAGTCCCTCCAAGACATTTTTGCAATAAATGCGTCTCTCTAAAGGTAATGTTATTGCCTGCAAAGCACAACCCACACCAGATCAAAAATGGCTTAGTAAGCTACAGAATATACTGATAGTTCTGTACTTCAAGCAGTAGAACATAAGACAGAAGTAAGTTAATCAAACATATGCAATTTCCATATCACTAAATATACTTCCCTCTCTAAAACCCTTTGCCTCCTTCACCTCGAGGAGAAAAAGCATGTATCTGGTGATGATCAATTCCCATGTAAGCAAACGAAGTGAATGAAAATGAATGAAGTTGAGCTTCTAGATGATCAGAATGTTAGTCAACGGCGGGATTCAGATGATATACAAATTTGTACACTACCTAGCACAGTTTTGTGAAAGGTGAATCAATATTGCTTATGCTATGCTCTCTCTGTAGAGCACGCAGACTTCTACACCTTGGGGCCAAACTGAAAAACAGAGATACTACAGCTGGTAACCGCTGGAAGTTCATGAGGAGTAAGGATGAAAAAACCTACATCACAAGCTACTAAACAAAGGTCATCTTATTTCCCATCTCACATTTGCTGAGCCATTTTTTACCCTTTGTAGGCAGAGAAGTGACACTCTCTGAACATTCAGGAAGGCCGAGGGGTAGAAGATGAAATTCACCTGGGATTCATGTACAGTGTTAAAGGATCGCAGGAAAAAGCTGTTGGTCAGCCCTCTTACCCATTCAGATCAGGGCTTTCCATGCTATCCTGCTTAGGACCAAAATAAAAATTATTTCTGCCTCTTTTTTATTAAGTAAAGGGTCCCTAAGCATTCTGATACAGCTGCTATAACTCTTGTACAAAGCCAACACAGTACAGAGGGTTATATATCATTTCTTCACATTGTGGACACAGCTCACTCTGTGTGCAGAGAGTATTTGCCATCTGACTACTTGCATTAGCAGGCTGGAGAAGGAATTCTCATCTATCCCAGCCACATAAAACACTCAACAGTCAGGTAGTACAGCTATTTCACCTTACTTTACCTAGCATTATGTCTGATCCACATGCTTCAGGCAAAAATACTGCACCACAGTTGGTCTCCTCAGGGGCTTTTTCTCCCTTTATGCATTGTCTCAGACAGCATATAGAAAATGTTTCTAGTTATATATCCTGCACTGGAGGTATTTGTTTTCTGTTAATATCTTGAAAGCTGCAAGTTTTACTTCGTTCTGGAGGAAAAGGAAATGACAGTTATTATTGCCTACTATTGTACATCAAAATAGGAAGAAAGGATGAGACAGGGTTGCAACTCAGTAAAAATAAGGATGAAATATAATCTTGTAGTTTGATACACTGAAAGCAGCATTAAACACATTTCCACAGTCAACCTATCAATGCGGAGACTTCCCAAACCTCACAGGAGTCCACGCAGCTGACCTGGTGCATACAGAGGGGTCCTAAGAATTAGTACACTGGTGTATGACCAAATTTAAGCACTTTTTAATGCTGTGAAATAATTAATGATTTGGTAATGGCTAAAAGCACTGTGGGTACTTTAGGCTGCTGGTAACAAAGGTTCTTTTGATGGTCAATAGCTGAGAATTGTACTAGTGAGGCAGCGGAAGGAACAGGAGTCATTTTACTGTGTCTTAGTTATGGTGGCTTCACAAAGTCACCAGGAAGAAGCAGCAGATTAGTTTCTCTCCAACTTAACTTAAGTACAGTAGGTATGCACAGGGAGAAAGTCAGATGAGTGAAGGGTCCATTTTAAGGCACTCTCAGCTCACAGATGCACTAAAATTAGGTCTGGTCAGTGAAAACCAGAGGAAGGGTTTTCTACTTCTTGCTTACTTCTTTTATTTTCATAAGTGAAAATACTATCCCCCAAAATAGTAAAAGGGGGGCGTGGGTGAGGGGAGGGCAGGTAGAGGGAAATACTAATCCTTCCACTTATCAAAACTTTCTGCATGGGAAAATATGGTCAAACCTTAAGCTAAGCTAAGCTGAACTCAAATGTTTTCCAAGTATTTTCCATGTATAGCAAAGAGTATCTCTGCCTCTATGCCAAATTGTTATGCAGAGTTCGGTACGGCTTTTCATACTTTGGGAAAGGTAAGACAAGTTAAAAGTCATAGCCTTGACTTTTTAAATATCTCTATTTCAGTTCTTCATATCAAATTATGACAGTATTACAAAAGGAAAATTCACAATTCTGCTTTCCTGTATTTTTTAGTATGTGGCAATCTATTCCTCTAAAAATTTCATGTTCAGTAATTACAAGAGAAGAAGAGTCCAAACTGGTGCGTAGAGCTTCTCCCAAAGCTGCCTTCAAAACAGTGCACAGAAACGCTACATATATAAACTCCACCACCTGGAAAGACAAGTAAACTCTTGGAGAAGTCAATGCTGTCGTCATTTACTACTACCTTTCCAGTGGTGGGGCTTACAAAGGAAGCTGTTCTTTTCTATGCAGTAGATCTTCAAAGAATTTAGAAGCACGGGCCTGAGTGGGCATCCAGCCCTCTGCTAGTGCTGGGAGTATTTCATTTATTTAATATTCTTTGTAACCTGAATCTCAAAAGAGGGATAAGGAAACCTTCCAATAAGTATCAGAAAGCATCCCATACTTATTCTTTTTAATGCTGTCACAGACTCCGCTCCACTACGTGTCTAACGCTGTACTAGTACCAAGAGAAGAATCGAAAAGGAAGCAAAGCTGAAAATCTGATGGAAACGAGTTTTCCGCTGTCACAAACCAACAGTTAAAGTTAACTGCTTATTTCATTGTGGGTTAGAACAAAACCAAAACAACTCTCTTGCTTATAGATACAGGAATATCTACCAATATATTTGCCAGCTTAACAAAACACAAGCCAGAACTCTTCCTTTTCCCAGTTTACCCCTAACCCAACTGAGATCTCAAGGGAACTCCTTCCTTACCTTGTATCATTCAGCTTGTGGTAGTGGCCAGCAACCTTATTCTAAGAGCAGGATCTGCTGTGCTAAGCAATGTGCAAATGCAGAATATGAAGATGGGCCCTGTCTGCAGAATTTGCAGCCTAAATAATTTCTCCAGTCTTCCACAGATGACTATGAACTTCCTTCCTCATTTTCTAATTCCAAAGTCCCTGCCCCAACACCAAAAAGACAATTCTGCCAAACTGAAAGTATCAGGAAAGTCAGCAAGAAGATCTACCATGGCAAGTAAGAAACTGCAAAGTGGCAGAATAGAACTCCTTGCATTAGAAGTGTTTTGACGGTATGTATTATAATTTTATGCCACATTAGCAGGACAGAGATGGAGCCTTACTTCCAGAACTCTCCAAACGCATTGACACCATAGTGCTGGCCTGACAATTCATTTCAAGCCAATCTAGTGTCACACACATCACAAGTCTTCAACTAAGTAATGTTTAAGTTATTTTCCACTATTTCTGTGTTATTTTCACAACTGTCCAAGAGCATAAACTGAGTTTCTGAATACAAAAATGCCCGAGACAAGACTTGAGAGCTGCGTTACAGAGTCAGCAGACCCCACTAAGTGACAGAGCAAGCAGCTTCATTAGCAGAACTCATACAAGCTGGTTACTTACTGATTCTTGGTACGTTGCTACTGAAGAGGCTCATTGTTCTCCATGGCTCCCAAAACCAGCACTTTGTGCTTTCTGTAGAGTAATGACAGTTTCGTGCTATGACCCCAGCTCCCTCCCATATTAATTATGTTTTCTGGTATAATACCTCTGGATACTTAACACTCTCAAAGCCACACTGCAAGGTGTTTTTTCTAGTCCATGTGCCTCTTCTAATTGGGGAAGAGAGGAAGGAAGAGGACTCGCAGAGCAGGCAACACATGATATTGCTGATGTGACATGATGATTAACCTGCTGGCTGGTACTCTCAGCTGCCGGGCTAGCCAAAGAGGGGGAAAAAAGGCTGAACTCTTCATTCCTTTCATCTCTTTTCAGAATTGACTTTCATAAAAAACTTCTAAAACATAACGTGGAAATCACTGCCCCCCCATCAAAGCCAGCTGATACTGTTCAATGAGTTAAAGACATATCAGAGCTGTAGAGAGACACACAACAACCACACACTTTGATCTCTCAGCAAACAAGGGTAATCAGGGTTACTGTCCCACATTATTAGCACCCAAAGAGCTTTCCAGAGAGATATTCCTTCCAAGGGGAAAAATAAAACAAATCAGTACCATAAACAAAATCACTGCCATTACCTTTTCTTTTTTCAGACAGTTTGGTAATTTCTCTGGCTATGAAGCAGAGGACAAGGGATGTCCTGCTGCTTGAAAGAAAACAAATTTGCATGGCATTTCCTGCACGATTGATTTTGAAGTGGACAACTAACTGCTCGATTGCTTCTGATGACTGGCCTGTATTGCAATACAGAACAAGTGCCCTCAGTGTAATTAGTAACTAGGTGATAATTTGTAACTGAAAATGGGAGCTTAGATTAAGTGAAAGATCTCTTCCAGTCATTTAATAAGAACCTGAAAGTTGGCCCTTTGTCAAAGAACAAGCATAAAATCGGGCTGCTATCCGATAGACTCTCAGTAAGACAAATAACAAGCTTTTGATGACTGATATCCAGAAGGTTGGGCAAAATGAAAGACACTTTGCTTGCCTTCAAAGAATTTGATTCCACTCGTTATAAGTCAAATTCCGACACTCCTCTTCAGTACTAGCAAGTCAATTATCATACTGAGCCTACCGGTGCTGTGCAGGTAACAAGAACATCTATGAAATAAATATTGAGTTCATGGAGTATTACTGCTTGACAGAAATTACTGCTCTCCAAACATGTGGTTATTCTAGATCTCGTCTAATCCTGACCAAAACTTCTCATCATCTCAGGAAAATGGTAACAATTATTTTATTGGACTGCTCCGAAGTTTAAGTTTGTAAAGAATAGAATAAGTAATTACACTCTGCTTCTATAGTTATTTTGATTTTGATATCCAGTGTTTACACTGTATGCCCAGAAGATGGGCTTTTGGTAGTCTCTCTTAGGTGCTGCATAGGTAATCATCTGATTTTAGCAGACATGGTTCAGAAGAAGTCAAAAACAAATTTTAAAATATTTTATTAATCAAACAAATTAATAAAATGTAACCCCTCTCCCCCCCAAAAAACCCCAGCCAGTATTTTACTCTATAAATTGGCCTTAAGAAACACCCAAAACAATGGGTTTACCGAATAGTTGTTATTTACAGTTCAGAAAAATATCTTCTGGCGACACAAATGGCAAGGTCTGGAAAGATGATTTACACGCTGCTACCTGCATTTGAGAAACCCTTTCAAAGTCTGCATGAACTCAGTCAGAACACGATGTGAACGAGGAGGGAGAAGGTTGCTGCGTAGGGAGGCAGGAGCAGAAAGCAATTGCTGTTTCCCACATAGGAGCTGTTGTTCAGATATTCCAAAATATGTTTTAACTACAGCTCATGATTTTTTTCTTTTTTTATGATCTTAATACCATTTTGCACAGTACATTTGTGATAATGAAAGAACAATTTTTAAAAGAATGAATCCGGTTGTAACAAACAAGCAGCTGTGAAGGTGTCATTAGTGTTTCACCAGATCTGTAATAAAGCCTGAGTATCTCTTTCTAAGCCGTATTTGACTAGTTGGGATTGCTCTGTGTAGACAGTACTCCAGTTTGGTTACCAATGTGAACTATTATCAATTGCCTATCACAGGTATCAGTGTACAGACTTCATGGATTCTTCTGCTCTGAGTTCGCAGTTACCTGCAGCATATGATACATACTTTTAGCACCAGGAGTATCTACAGTAATTGTACTAGTTAAAAGTCTAAAAAAAATAAATCAGAAATCCCATCATATGAAACACAGAAAGGGACAGAGACTGTTGGAGCTGCTGCTGAGCTGACAGGATAGAGAACCTGCAGTAGAGATGACCATAATTACTGATTTAGGTACAGTGTGGCAACATCAGCACACTTGGCTTTGTTGTGTAATTTAGATTCTGTTGTGTATTTCAGACTACTTTGTGATTCGCTGGCCCAGATTTTTTCCCATAATCCTTTGTGGTTTTTTTCCTCTTTTTTTTTTTTAAATAGAGCATGAAAATAGGAGACTTTTTCCCTTCTCTAACAATAATGCTATGAAGTTACCTCCACTGAAGATTCAGCATTGCCTGGTAACCTCACTGTGACATTTGTCTTCCTTCTCAGGGAATGTAGCAAGAATTTCAGGCAGATTCTCATTAAATTTAGCAGTGTTTAGCTGAAAGCAATACCAAGGATAAGCTAGATTCAGTGTGCTAATAAAAAAAAAAAGGTAGAGATGCCTTAAAGCTATTATTACTTCACAAATACTTCCGATTATTTCAATCTTCTGTTCCAGTTTTGAAAAGACAAAAGACATTTACACCAACTGGAAATGTCTCTGGGACTTCTGCTCTCATTTGAGAAAATCAAGACGGATATGCTGTCTTCTCATTAGCGCCCTGATTTGTGTTCATCTCATGGGGAGATTCCTTCCAAAACTTTGCCTGTACAGTCATCACGTATCGCTCAGTCACATCATGTCCAGCTGCAAATAGAAGAAACAGATTTGGAAGAAGCAGCATGGAATTCAAGTTACTTATCTGTGTACAAAACAAAGCAAATTTGGAAATCCTTATTGTGTAACATAAACAGACTGCACAGAACTCAATACTAAGGTACTATAAAGTAGAAAAACAAACACAAAATCTCATCCTCACATAACTGTATGTGCAATTTATAGATTTTTAAAAGTACAGTTCAAAAGCAGAAATCTGCCTGCTATTCAAGCTTCCTTAAAACTGTGTACACCATTAACTTAAGCCTTGGAAACACGTTTGTAATGACTCAGCCTGCAAAAAATAGCTAAAATATTTATTAAAAACCTCTTTAAATCAAGCCTTGAATTGCAGAAACTCCACATAGAGAAGGTTAACTGAGAAGATTAAAACATCTTTTTCAAAATGATTTTCAGTTTTCAACTTACATAACTAGCTGTTCCAGATCTACAAGCTTTGTTAAATGCTATTACAGTAAATTATAACAATCTGCTATAAAACGAGCAGCCTCACTGGCTCTTTTGAAACACACTAGAGGACACATTTAAACTATGTAAACACCTGCGTTACTACATAACACAGTATTTGCCATCATGAAATAACACACCTGGTTATGTTTACAATAGCAAATAAGTAATTCCACATGGCTCTTTTCTGACTCAATTCCTTTGGTGTTTTCTAAGCCATGCACTCTAATCTACTGCTTTAAGAAACACTTGTGTTCTCCCTCACTGCACCTTTTAGTTGCAGTTTAATTCTAAAGTCATGCTCTGACTTCATGGTACTCACCAAATCATCAACATCACCACCTTCATCTGTGGGAGACAGAGTTTCATTTTTGTTTTCTTTCGGAACCAAGAACTGAAAATACAAATATATATATATATATATGATACTGACAAAACTCAGATCCTTAATGTCAAATTAACAGAACATCTCCTTTGTATATCAGAACAAATTCACCTGTAATTCAAAATTATGAAGGAAGTTTGTTCTGGTTTACATCTTCCAAAACCATCTTAACCTACAGAAAACTTTGTAAGACTTGCTTTTAAAGAATTTTACAGTGAAGTGTGTTGAAAATCAGACAAAAAGATATGGTTCTTCAGAAAACATATGGTTAAGCTGTAGACCACCCTGCAATACGGATGCTGCAAATATTAGCCCTTAGCCCCACAGGGAGACAGGGAAAGGTCATAGAAGAAAATTCTATGAAGTAACCTCAACAGAAACAACCTCAAGCACAGGAAGTACTTGAGACATCAGTGGCTGGAGCCTGGGGCTGTTCAATTCTCCCTACCCACCTGTTACTGTCTGACGTCAAACCTGAGGTTCTGGGCTGGTTGAAAATGTTGTCAATCACAGTATGGCCACATTTACATTCTTAAGAAAGGTAATTTTTCAAGTAATATTGTGTGCAGCTACAAAACGCTAAACAATAGCAACCATCCTGCCACTTTGGAAGTTTCCCATTTAATTCTATTAACATTAAACAAATGAACAAAGACATGAATTTTAAAAAACCCCTCAAACGCTCAAGCTGGTTTGAATGCCAGTCCTTAAAAATAGAAAATTCATTATGTAAAATTCTATTGCCATAGCTGCTGATAGAACTCACCATATGCCCTTCACTTAAAGCACGGCATCTATGCACGAAAGCTAAAGGTTAAGTTGCTCAGATACTGTAAGAATTGAAATGAAGCATAGAGACAATAACTGGAGTACAACCACCTCTGAACTATTTTTCTCTTAGTTTAACATAGTGAAAAAAAAATTTAACTAGAATGGTAGAAGAAAAAACTACAGATACTTGACTATTACTTTAAAAGTATCCAGTTGTCTACAAGTTTTACTTACAGTCTCTTTACCAATACCCTACTATAAAACCATAAATTTTCTTTTTCTTCTTAAAACACATTAGAGCAAGTATACAGAGCCAGGAATAACACTGCCCCAGGTAAAAACAGGGCTGCATAAGCTGAGGAAGAAGAAAAGCTACATTCCATGACTTCCAGTTCCATCATCCCTAATTCAGAAACAACTCCGCTGTAACTCTAGATCATGAAAGAGAACAGCTAGTTAGAAACTAACAACGTTAAACAGGCAGGAAATATCTGCATAGTTTATGGAACTCTTGTGCAAACAGGTGGCTCCTGAAAGCAAGCTACTGCTTACCTAAGGGCTACAACTGTAACAGCCATGGAGACTGCATAAAAGCCCACGGCATCCCTGTCAGGGCACCACCAACCTCTGAGACCATATACTTGTCCTGTAAAAAGCTTATGCATTACTTTACATAAAGAAAATGTTCTGATCCTCCTCTAGAGCAATAGTGACAACTTCAGACAAGGGGTAAAACACTGAGAAGTTACCTGCTGCATCCCATTTGTGGGAAAGGATCAGATATCATATCCACTAGGATGAAAAGCCAAACACAATGCTTTTGGTTAACACCAAAGACGGAGGATGTAGACAACCTCTGCCCAGTTGTCTTGCTACCCAAAAGGTCAGACCTCTCCTACATCCTGAACAGCAACATCTAAGAGGAATGCAGAAGGCTTACTACACAGACAACACTTGCGTTTTAACAAGTCGAGTTCATGTTTTAACGTGCCGAGTTCAACAGAGTTCCAGCCCTATTCAATCCACTCATCAATCACCCAACCTAAGGGGCACATTTGCTGTTGATGTGAAACTGGGAGGAGCGGCAGCCACACCAGAAGGCTGTGCTGCCATCCAGAGTGACCTGGACAGGCTGGAGAGCTGGGCCCAGAGAAACCTAACGAAATTCAACACTGGCAAGTGCAGAGTGCTGCATCTGGGGAAGGAGAAACCCATGTTATCAGTACAGGTTGGAGGATCACCTGTGGGAGAGCAGCGTAGGGGAAAAGGACCGGGGAGTCCTGGTGGGCAGCAGGATGGCCATGAGCCAGCAATGTGCCCTCGTGGCCAAGAAGGCCAATGGCTTCCTGGGATGCATTAAGATGAGCGTGGCCAGCAGGTTGAAGGCAGTCATCCTCTCCCTCTTCTCCACGCTGGTGAGGCCTCATCTGGAGTACTGTGTCCAGTTCTGGGCTCCTCAGTTCAAGAAGGACAAGAAACTACTGGAGAGAGTCCAGTGCAGGGCCACCAAGATGATATGGGGGCTGGAGCATCTGCCACATGAGGAAAAGGCTGAGAGAGCTGGATCTGTTTAGCCTGGAGAGGAGAAGGCTGAGGGGGGCTCTCATCAATGGTTATACACAGGGCCAGTGTCAGGAGGGTTAGGCCAGACTCTTTTCAGTGGCGTCCACTGACAGGACAAAGGACAATGGTCACAAATTGGAAAGCAGAAGGTTCAGTCTAAACATAAGGAAATACTTCTTTACTGCGAGGACAACAGAGCACTGGCACAGGCTGCCCAGAGAGGTTGTGGAGACATCTCTGGAGACATTCAAAACTGGCCTGGATGTGCTCCTGAGTGACCTACCGCACGTGATCCTGCTCTGGCAGCAGGCTTGGACCAGATGATCTTCAGAGGTCCCTTCCAACTCCTACCATTATGTGTGATTCTGTCATTCAGAAACAACTTTGCTATAACTTTTCATATCAAGGATCATCTTATCATACAGATTTTATAGCTGAAAAAAAAAGGTTACAGGGCCAGAAGGAATTAGAATTTCAAGGTGCTCTATGTCTGTGTATGTCTGGAAAAGTTTTCAGTCTAGTAGTAATATACAGCTATGAAACTAAAAGCTAACGACAGTGTCAGCTCTGAAAGGCTTTTTGTGCCAGATCAAATTTCATTTAACACAGCTTAATTAAGAGTCAAATGGTATTTCTGAAAGTAATAATACATTTTTCAAAGTTTTCAAAATTAGCTTCCCCGCACTAAATCAGGAAAAGCTAAAAGCTAAAGAAATATTTGAAGATTTGCAATAAATTGAATCCTGAAGTTTCCAAACAACATTGAACATCCAAAGGTGTTTTTCCTAAAGTCTGCTTTACATTTATGGAAAACTAAATTACATATAATAGTTGTGCTGAAATTCATTATCTTCCCCAAAGCAACCAGAAAAGGCACTTGAAATTCTTGCTCTTTTAACCTATCATCCTCATACTTTAAAAAGAATATTTCCACTATTATAGGAAAAAAAAACCAACCTACTTAGTCATTTTTCTCAGGGATAGAAAAATACGCATGGATAACATAACTCAGCCAAAAAGAGAAAGAGAATTTTTATGTGTTACCTCTCTAATAAGCAGCCTTGCAAGTCTTCCTTTCTGCTTCAAACAGCAACCTGAAATCTTACCTCCAAAACAGCCTTCAAACTGCTGTCACCTAGCAATTGGCACATCAGAGAAGCAGCTTTTGGATCACACAGGATCACGCTGGCAGCCCATCCCTTGCCCTATAAGCTTGCACATGATGCATTAGAGGTGAAGAAAAATTGCACCTTACTCTTCTGTGTGATATTTTAAAAAGATCCAGTATAGCTCTTTAGTGAAGGGTATCACCTTCAGTATAGACAACAAATGAGCCATTTTTGCAATCTACTGGGAAAATGCTGGCTTGGCGTCACACAAGAAACCTGTGGCAGAGTTTAACTGAACCAAGGAGGATTAGATTTTAGATCAACCCCTCAAAATAAAATTTTCTACCCCTGCAGATCTTACTCCAAGAATGTACAGTATTCCAGCTTCTTAAGTAAAAAGTCACATTAACGCTGAACAGTTGATGGCAAATCAGGGTTCTGGTTTTGGATCTGGAGAGTGTGTGGGGACATGGTTACCTAGTGAGTCCATGGGATCGCCAACTGCCTAACTTAGCAAAGGGATTCAACCTGTTTATTCTGAAAGTTAAAGTAACTGTGATGCTAGGGAACTCCTGCAGAGCTGCTTTCATGTGATCTCTCTTATTCCCCTATTTTAAAGGGAAGTTACGGCTGTTGTAGGACCTTCAATCAATTACAAAAGAATTTCCTGTATTGCAACACCTGGCTGACATTAAATAGTAATTTTGAGGTCAGTCTACAAATACTTTTTTGCTCCACCTCAGCCTGGCTCTAAACCTAGTCCTTAGTCCTGTAGTGCTGCACTGCTCTGCAGGCACAGTCTGTTTCAGCCACCACAAGCTCACAGTTAGGAGTATTCTGTAAGGTCTTCATGGCTAGTGGAGATTTCCTTAAGGAATGGTGGCTATTTCACACAGCATTAGCACATTTTCAGCATCAACGGTAGTTTCAGACTAGCAAGTGAAGTTCTCAAGATAATATTGTCTTAGGAAGTTTCCAAGTAAACTTACAGCATTTGAAATATGTGACAAAACCTAATACTTTTAAAAATCATCACTAGGAAAAAGTTGCTCTATATATATGATGAGAAACAGCCTGCAGGTCCTTCATATCTAGAAAAAACATCCTATTCTGTCATTTGTACTCTGCACATGTGCTTAGGTTTCTGGACTCTTAGTTTATTAGCTTTTCATTTTCATGGCATTTCTGTGCCTTCTTCACCTTA
Organism: Apaloderma vittatum; assembly: GCF_000703405.1. Taxonomy (NCBI): domain Eukaryota; kingdom Metazoa; phylum Chordata; class Aves; order Trogoniformes; family Trogonidae; genus Apaloderma; species Apaloderma vittatum. Next base: position 15,199 of record NW_009692757.1, read on the forward strand.
AGGCAAATTGTTACAGATGAAAAAAACAGTTTCTAAAAACCAACCTTTTACTCACTCATCAATTCACTCATGGAGAATCTACTCCTTTCTGATTATTAACAATGTAAAGCATGGAAGCTGCAGAAATCAACGTGGCATCTTTTAGAAAAGCTGCATCTCTGCAAAGTAATTACTGATTTTAGCCACAGGTTCACCTTCAGGGGTCTGTAACATAAGGACTTTCTTCTGAACTATTTAAAGTTATGGTTAGCAGCCTGATACAAGAACGTCCATCTTACTCTCTCCATACAAATACAAGTTTTGGCAGCAACTCTGAATTCTGCTTTTTTTCAAACAGAAGGCACCATTCTGCCTGTTAGAATTCACTCCTATGTAACTGTGACATTCTTCATTCATCACTGCAGTTACTGAAGTGTTATATTTCTGTAGAAATAATACCTGCAAATACATCCCAAAACTCGTTTCCAAAGGGACCTAATACTATCACTGGCATAATACCAGCATCATCTATGATGTCCTTCAATCCACAACATCTGTATAAAGTGGAAAATACCAATATCATTGCATATACAGTGAAAACTAGCTATTACAACTTTATATGGTTAGAGCTCACAATGCCTTTAGACAAGATAGAAAAAGTATCCTGATATTTGAACTTGTTTGCTAACACAGAGATCACAGTTCTTTCTGTGACGTTCAAATAGTGATCCTGCGTATATAAATCCACAACTGGTGTTCCACCGCAGTGAGTTCCTGAAACTCCTAGTCTTTGCAGAGGATATTTTCAGATAACAACATCAATACATACCACTTTCTAAAGACCAAAGCAAAATGCTGTGGTATGTGCTAGGGTATTATTTTTGCTTCGAACTGAGGCAATTTCAATTGTGTGGCAAAAGGAAACTCTTCTTCCTTCATATGGATCCTATTTTGTTCACCTAAACATTTATCCATGTAAGAAAGAATCTTCTGCTCCATAGCAGGGGCTTTATACAAATAGATGCTCATTAAAAACACGATACCTTTTCAGCCTCTTCACTCGTCACTGAACTTTCCTCTGCTTCATCTTTAGTGATCAAAGAAATTCTGTCTAAAAAAAATAAAAAGATAGAAAAATATCGTTAGGTTTCCCAAAAGTGCACTTAATGTTAGAAACGAAAAAAGTCTTCCAAATTCCAACTTTTGAATGTGTCATCATCACCAGCAAAAATAAAAAACATTGCTCAAAGGAAAATGTGACTTGCATAAATGAGTCAACTATGATATAAACTATGATATAAAAATAAATTAATGAGCATATTCAGAAGCCTGTGGAAGTATCCATTTAGGAAACTGCTAATATTATGACAATCAAACTAATGAGACACTGAAATCATAGATCACAGATGAAATGCTGAAAATTTATCAGAAATTACACTTGTAGTCATTCACAGCATGCTCTTAGGTCCTTAGAAAAATTAACTCCTAACGTACAAACACTTAGGCTGTGATTACCTACAGTTTGCTACCCCAGCGCTGGTCCTGTCCCCACTTCGCTCCTTGGTTGTGCCAGCACCACCCCCCTGTGCACTGACTCCCAGAAAAAAAAATAAAAATTTCAATTACTTTTTACCCCAACAGTTTTCCCAGTCTAGCTCACCACTTGTGCCTGAATAAAGAAGCTTCGAGTGTGAGAACAAAGAACAGGAGATTCACGAAGGCTCCAGCAGCAGCAGCACCAGCGCGCTGCCACCTTACCGTGCTCACAGAACTCCCCAGCAGGGTGTCATGAGACAAGTGAACTTGTCAGAACTGATCATGTGCCCTGCTCCTCAGCCACCACCTCACATCACAGAGGATTCCTCTGGTGATGGCATTCACTCACGACAAGGCCCAGTGCATGCCACATTTGGTAGAAAAGAGGGGATGGGTCATGTGGCAAGAATCAGGAAAAACAGGACTTCTGGTTTTGGCAGCAGCAAATAAGAAGCAATTTCAGCTACCTAGGGAGAACAGCTAGACTATGTATAAAGTACCATGATTTTATCATCTTCTCACAAGAAGATAATCTATTCTGTAGGAAAGTATCATCTCTCTTTTCATTTGTAATTTTTTGTTTCTAAAAAATATACTCCAGTTTGTCAAAAACTCTGATTTGTATCAACTAAAAATTATTCTAACACGGCTTTTGAAGACTCGTGTTTCCTATTTTTAGAATTCGTGAGGTTCTTTTTCAAAACTTCTTCAGAAAAGATCCCCTACGATACTACAGAATATAGTAATCTTTCAGTGTTGACTTGGGCTTTTGTTTTGGGTTACTAAGCAAAGTCCTATCTTGTATTTTGTAAAAGCTGGACTAAGCAGACATTACAGAGGGTTTGGAGTTCCTCACTTTGAAAGGTGCTTTACAAAAGCGTATCAGAGAATCACAGAACAGCTTGAGTTGGAAGAGATCTTCAAGATGATGCACTCTTAAGAGATACAGCTGGGCATTTAGCAGATTTTCTTAGCACTGGTTCCAATTAAAAACAAGAGCATGACGTAAAAGATTTTTTTTAGTCTAGTTTTGTATTTCTGAAAAAGTGCCTTTATTTATCACTTGCGTAGTCTCCGAATGTCTTTCGGAATTGCACTGACTTGTATCTCTCAGTTTAATCACAGGTAGGTGTCACATTACCACATATTCTGTCCTTCAGGTTACTTAAATACAAAATGATCAGTGACATATTTCGATGCTATCTATGCCTTTCCTGAAGTTTAATTTGGATTAATCTTTTTATATCTCTGCTGCATGAGTTTTTTCCCATTTATTTTGAAATTCAGCTGAAATCATATCATCTTCTCCTTACCCTGTAACATTTAATTTGTCTCTCTCACAATTAATTTACCATTTCAGCAAGACTTGGCAAGGCATTATGAGTATTGCTGATATGAAACTATTAGTGCAAAAAAGGAAGCTGTGATGAGAATGATCTATTTATTTATTTATTTATTTATTTACACAGACCGCAGGAATGAACTGTACCAAAATGCTGCTCTGGGGTTAGTTTAAGTGTTCCATTGCTAACAAAGTTTTTTCTTAGATAATGGATAATACAACTAGAAGGTTTTGGCTTGTTTTTTAAACGCCATCCTACCTTGTATCATAATGTCCCAGAAATCAGCTAAGGCTTTATCTTCCACCTTGGATTTCAGGTCCTGCAGAAAATCATTAAAGCTCTGCACCCTGGACAGCTGGAAAAATAACAACAATGATAAACAAGAAATATTAAAAATATCAAAGAGCGCTGCGCACTTAATTCTTCATGAAGTCATCTAACATGGTGAACACAAAAGTCACTACAGATTTTGGGGTTTCTCTCTACTCAAATTAAGAGTTTTAAGGTAAAGTGAATCATAAAAACTACCTTTCAGAAAACAAACCAGAAGCACTTTCTTGTAACGAGCTTTACTGAAGGAGGAATCGCATAACAGATTTTAATCTATGAATCAATTCTTTTTGCTGTAGCAATAAATTACCAAGTTTCTAACACAGCAAATAAACCCATCATGTCTTAATTTTAAAGAGGTAAAAGTTTACACATATTAACATTACCTTCATGGCCTCCTCTCTGAAAACTCGTATACAATTGATCCCTTTCATGTAGTATTGTGAACCTTTATTTTCCAGGAACTGATCAATGCGGTTTATCAGCTGCTGACTCACTGAAAGACAAGGAGAAATAAAATCATAGAATATACACTTTCAAGGCAAAAAAATAGTTTTCCTTTCCATCTCTCTTTTTCTATTCCACAGGTGTCTAAAGCATTAATCGTGCCCATACCACCTCGAGCTACTCAGTCTGATAATTGTTCTAAGCTACTGACAATTACTTCGGCCTCTCTGGAAAAGCTAGATTCACTGGAAAGAAACCCAAGCATGGTCAAGGCTAAAATTTTTCCCCGAAAGCCAAGAAAGACAAGCACTGGTCTAGCTCATTTGACAGGAAGTAAAACCAGAACATTTGGGATCCTAAAGTTCGGGGAGGTTATATTCTACAACACAAGCATATCCCCTAACCAGCCTCCGAAATTCATGCATTACTTCAATCAAAGAATAAATTTACAAAGCAGATATAATAACGTTAAGACAGCATCTGTAGGGTGACTGCAGGGTTACTGACATTAGAGTTTGTCTTGTCTCTGTACAGGTAGTTTGACGATTTTTTTCATCAGGACAACGCTGTTCATGACTATGGAGACACATATTAAAAGCTGTGCATGCCTGGCAGTGAGAGGCAGAGGCAAATAATGAGACCTGCACCAACAAGAAGGGGAACAACCAGTTTCATCCTCACTGTTGAGCTCCTCAAAGGTAGGTAACTGTAAAACACTGTGAATGTGACAAGTGAAAATGTCACCAAGAGCTCTGCAAGCCCAACTAAATTTCACTGGACTTTAGGACTTTATTTTCTTCATGTTTAATTACAGGTGAAGAACTATGCGATTTTACTGTCTGGTAGACACCTCAGCTTGGGAAAAGGCAAGTCTGAGGAGGATACAACCACAATCTATAAACTCAGCAACTCTGTGAAAAGGATGAATAGGGAGTGATAGTCCACTGTCTCACTCAAACAAGAGCAAAGAGTTGGGTTAAGAACAAATGAAAAACAACAAAAGTACTTCTTCAAAGAAAACCAGTTAATCTCTTTACCATGGGCTGCTGTGGGATGCTAGAAGTTTTAATAGCTTTTTGGGAGGAAAAAAAAACAGAAAAAAAACCCCAAAAGTTGAAAAAATTCTTAGAATTCTTAGAAGAGAAACTCTATCAAAGGAGATTAAAGCTGATGTTGCCATTGAGGAAAAAAATGCAGAAAAGCATTCTGGACAACTCAGAGCATCTGCCTGTCCTGCTTTTACATTGTTAAAGACAAGTTATCAGATTAGCAGAACCTTTAGCCTGACCTATGGCCTTTCCTATGTTCAGATGTTACGGGCACAGATGTTGTCGACAGATGTCAGCCATGAAAACTTTAACACAGTAAATCACCTGCCGAGCAATGGAAGAGACAAGGATAAGTAAATAGAATGAGAAGCCGGCATCAGTTACATTCCGTGTTCCACCCTGCTCACTGTAACCATACAGTGCTAGCTGGTATATTTAGGTTCTGTAAAATGCCTAACTGAACTGAAAACAAAGCACAGCATCTCTGCAAAGGGTGAAAAAAAGACATGCTTGATATTCCCCCACTGGCTCCTGACTCTACCCAGTCTCTAAAACCAAAGGTCGGTAATAGTTCCGTCCAACAGCAGCTACCACACAGGGAAGCGTGCCAAGTGCCTACTGCTCCAGAGGGGACTGGCTCGCTCTATTTTACCAGTAGCTGACAAACTAAATCGAAGTCTCACTACTTAAGCCCCTCAAGTTAAGTCAGTCCCTTTTTTTCATGGTTAACGATTTTCTCATTAAATGTTCTAATTTCTTATGAATTGCACTAATAAAAGCGAGTCCTGCTGGTGTTTTCAGTGGTGGTGGTGGTGGGATTTTTTGAATGCTGCCTTTTCATTGATGTGTTAAATTAAAACCCCAGGCACTACGAGGGTGCACTAAAAGTCTTTATTGTCAGAATGATTCCAGCATACTGTTTGAAATTATCAGACATTTTACTTCTTCTTTTGCATTTTTTTTAAATGCCTTTCCATTTGATTGCACTGGCAGGCATCAGAACAAAAGACTTTTTCTTGCTACTTACTGTGAAAATCTGTTGTAAGAAACCAAAAAAAAAACCTACAATGTTTTACTAGCCACTGAAAGACCACTATATATGCAGGAAACAGGTTACATGGCAACAACACTTTAAGTCAGATTCTTCTAACATCTTGAAACAGACTGGCTAAAGATGGCTCTATCCTTTGGATTTTCCCTTAAACGACCGACTAATGACTGATGAATTTAAAACAGATAAAATTCCTGTGCTCTGATTAGACTACTAAATTACTTCAGGGGGCCAAAGACAACACCAGAGACAGCAGATAAAGATTGTAGCTGGAAGTTCTCCAAAGTGGACTCAGTTCCTTTACACTTCCAGGTCTGAGGACTTTGGTGCTTTCCTGATGCCTCCCATCTGCCTTTCCACTAGGGGGAATCTTGGGTTTCGGGTCCTGCAAAAAACAGATCTCCTTGGTTTTAGAGAAAGGTGGTTCTACATAAAGATGTGAATATCAGCATTAACTCTGATGTGTGCTGGACAAATCTCAAGCATTGGGATTTTGAAGAGCAGGTCCTAGTTACAAACTGACAGCCTACTCAGGCCACTACTGAGTAATGACCTTTTTTACCTTCTCTTCAAACTTTCCTCCTCTTCCATACACATTTAAGGAAATGCATTAACAAACTACTACATTTTGCATGAACTGGAATTCCAGTACTCCTAATAACCATCACATTCTGCAGAACACACCAAGAAATTTTAATCTTCTGCTTCCTCCTACTATATCTGATTGGTTAGATAACAAATACAGTGATTAAAGGCTGAAAAACCACAGGCAAAAGAAAAATAATCTTTGAAGAGAAGATCTTTTAGTTCTAACAGAATTTAATCCTTTCCCCACTGGCATTCAGATACATTCCCTACTCTAAAATATACTCACCAGTGCTGTTATTTCTTGTGAAATATGTCATGAACAATTACACTCACTTGTTATCTCCGCATAGTTACAGTATAAAAGTGTAGTTCTAGCTTCATGTTTGTTCAGTTCAGTCCCTGCTCTTGATTACTATGCCAACCAGATTACAGAATAGTAATAGATAAAACTGTATTATAGTCCAAGTTCAATTCCTCGGGGACTTTTTTCCCCTAAAAAAAAAATCAGGTTTAAAAAAGAAAGTTCTTTCTGTAGACAAGACTCCTGTTGTTGACAAACTTCTGAGTTATCCCCTGGTGGTGATAATGATTTGTATTCAAAAACAGTACTTAAGAGTCACTGACAAATCAGTTAAACCATCTGATAATTAAACTACTCTGTAAATACCTTTTTGTAACTGAAAAGAAGAAACAGATTCTAAACTGAAAACCATCTTATTTTTCAAGGATTTCTTTCATCTTTGAACCAAGAGCTGCTGAACTACTCAAGTGTCCTATGAGGTGCTGTTCAATTTTGAAAAGGTTTCTCTAAATGGCCTGTGGGTAGAGAATGATTTGGCCTGATGTCTGAAGGAGGTAGGGCCCAAATCTCTGCTCACACCAGGGTCGCTGGGGATCAGGTGGCTCAGTGCTCCACAGCTTGAGTTCCAAGCAGCTCCCAAGATGGAGAGCCTCAAAGTTCTCTGGGCTCCTCTTCCTGCGATTTTATGCATTTTTTCCCCTCCGTAACATCTAATTCAAATTCTGTTTGTTGCAACTCAGAGCTCTGCATCTCACCCGATCGCTCTGCCCTTCAAAGACAAATCTGGCTTCATCTTCTCTGTGAAGCAGACGCACAGAAAACTTCAAAGTGATTTTATATACTCAAGTATTTGGTTTGCAAATACTCTTCTAATGACTGAATTATTTTCATCAAACCAGTCATTGCATTTGGCCTACCTAGCAAAAGAGCATGAACAGTCTCTGAAATACAGGAAAACATCCAGTAAGACAAAAACACAGACAAACTGCAAAGACATATGCCAAAAAAACCTGAAAGTAAATACTGGGGAGCTTTTTTAAAACTCTATCTTAGGTCTAGAAAGGTAGTTAACTATATGCATTTACGCAGAAAAAATCTTGCAATACAATATCATCTGTGTTGCAAGTTCGTAATAAATTCCCACTGCGAATCTCTTGCAAACAATTCTCTTATGCATACGAAACATCTAGTGCAAAACTAGTGCTTTCTATGATTTAAGCAGCTATCTACACAGGAAATTACCAACTCTTTTAACCTTATTTTTCTAGAAATGCCTAGGAATAAAAATATTAACAAAATTGCTGTAAAGATAGAAGTAAGAGCTTGGTACAATTTGTCTCTGGACACTTTTTCTTAAATCCATAAACTGTTCAGTTGTCATTGCAGATTTCTCTTTTCACTGACAATCAGTAAAATAAATTTAAAAAAAAAACCAATAGAAAACTATTTCAACTACCAGACTTCAGACATAATGTTCTCAGATAAGAATCCGGTAAGGCACAATGAAATCCAGCCTATAAACTCAGATAGAACATTTATAAACCAAAGAAAATACTACGCATGTGTCAGTATCTTTTTTTACTCCCCATTAAAACATCCTGTTTTCTACCAAAGCCTGTGAAAATACAGCACACCGTATCAGACACCACTTGCTCTCCAGAAATGCAGACGTGGATGGAAACCTGTAAATAGTCTAACAGAATAAACTGGTAGTCATGTGGCTAGTCTTTTGGTATTACAAAGACAGCAAGCATTCTCTGCATTTAACAGTCTTTTGGACAGCCACAACAATGATGAAACTCAATGTACATCCTTGGGAGTAATGATTAGATTCCACTCAGGCAAACTAATCTATTTTATTTGCCTTCATTGACAAAAATGTCAGAAGCTGTTATCAGAAGGCTGCTCTTTGTGATGACTGTGCACTCGTAACCTGCTCAAAATGAGACACGCATAAAATGACATCTCTCTGGCCATGACTGCAAATAAGACCGTCGAGATACCTGGAGGGGAAACACACCACTAGTTACACGAGCAATTAACACTAAGCAGTGAGCTGACATCGTCACACACAACGCCTCGTTTCTCCTGCTCTGGTCTGTGGTACACGGCATCAGACATGGGCTGCCCACCTTGCCCTTAGGCTTCTCCTACGAATGCTACAAACCCTGGTCACCAAATCCCAGTAAAGCCACTGCAAGAGATACACTGGTATTCACTTTCGATGACAAACATACCACCCGGACTTCCTACAGGCTGTTTAAAAATCCCCCAAAATTCCCCTTGACGTACTTTGGTCTTGATAACTTTGTAATTTTGGTGAGACTTGCTGTGGACTGAAGAGGATGTGTGCCATTAACCTGCAGCTTAATTAACAGTCACTGTACCCTTAGTGTTTAAAGTACAATTCGTCCTATTGCTACGGGTTCTCCATCTACCAAAACCAGGATGCAACCTAGTAGTTGTCAGCATTCTGTTATATCATAGCAAAATGTATTTTTTGTTCCAATAAGCTATTTGGATTATCCTTTCCTGCAGAGACATTTTACACTTCACATGTTCTAGCAGAAAAAAAAGTCTCATCTTTAAATAGGAAATAAAATTATACCAAAAAATCCCTTAGAATCACTGAGTAGTTTTATGGCAGAAATTACTATTTACATAACCAGAATGCAATACAGCAAGCCATTAAAAACACGGCTGTAACGTTTTATGTATCAAGCTACCTAAAAGGCTCTAAAGCAGAAAAAGGATCAGGCAGAAGAAAAAAAAAACAACCAAAACACGCTGAGGGTTTTTTTGAATTATAGTGGCTTCTGTCTCTCCTTTAAATGGGTGACTGCACTACATTCTCTCTAACTACACCTTGTAATTACAGAGCAGATCACACATAAAAAGTAAAAGCAGATTGCTCCAAACTTCAGAAGCCATCCAAACATGTACTGCAGTTATCTCCAGCACAGCTACCAGGTGGACAAATTTAAGCACTCTTTAGCTAAACCATCTTCAAGGGTAATCACTACACTTATTTCTGCCTTAAAGCCTTCCTACATTATAAAATTAATTACTGTAACAAAGCAGTCCGCTGCTCCAGTTTCTGTATTCTAATATATTGTACAATGCTTTTTTAGTTCATCTTAACATATCTGAGAATACAATTCCAAGTATTTTTTCAATAAACAATTTCTTCTGTGTCTAATGCAAAATCCATGTAAAAAGCTGTCCAGCTGGCTTACAGGTCTGGGAATTCTGGAGAGAAGTAGTCTTTAACACACTGTATCACAAATCAATAAACTACTCAACATCCTCATCAAACTATGTCCAAAAGGACCAAAGGCCTTGCTGAAATACCTAGCACCTCACCTCAGCACTTCTGCACATCTTTTTCATTGAAAAGAAATGCTCCATTAGTGGCTCTTCAGTAGATGAGGTTTTATCTTGGATTGTGAACTGGTTGCAGGGATGAAGTCAGAGAGCTGTGGTCAATGGGACAGAGTCTAGTTGGAGACCTGTGTCTAGCGGAGCCCCTCAGGGGCTGGTATCAGGACCAGCACTATTCAATATATTCATCTATGACCTGGATGAGGGAACAGAGAGCACTGTCAGCAAGTTTGCTGATGACACAAAGCTGGGAGGAGTGGCTGACCCACCAGCAGGCTGTGCTGCCAGCCAGCGAGACCTGGACAGGCTGGAGAGTTGAGGGGAGAGAAATTTTATGAAATACAACAAGGGCAAGTGTAGAGTCTTGCACCTGGGAAAGAACAAACCCATGTACCTGTACAGGTTGGGGACTGACCTGCTGGAGAGCAGTGTAGGGGAAAGGGACCTGGGGGTGCTGGTGGGCAGCAGGATGGCCATGAGCCAGCAATGTGCCCTCGTGGCCAGGAAGGCCAATGGTATCCTGGGATGTGTTAGAAAGGGAGTAGCTGGTAGGTTGAGAGAGGTTCTCCTGCCCCTCTGCTCTGCCCTGGTGAGGCCACATCTGGAATATTGTGTCCAGTTCTGGGCCCCTCAGTTCCAGAAGGACAGGGAACTGCTGGAGAGAGTCCAGCGCAGCCACACAGATGATGGAGGGATGGAACATCTCCCTGATGAGGAAAGGCTGAAGGAGCTGGGTCTCTTTAGCTTGGAGAAGAGGAGGCTGAGGGGTGACCTCATTAATGTTTATAAATACGTCAAGGGGGAGTGTCAGGTGGACGGAGCCAGGCTCTCCTCAGTGATGTTCAACGATAGAACAAGGGGCAATGGGTACAAGCTGGAACAGAGGAGGTTCCACAAAAACATTAGGAAAAAACTTTTTCCCTGTGAGGGTGACAGAGCCCTGGCACAGGCTGCCCAGGGAGGTTGTGGAGTCTCCCTCTCTGGAGACATTCAAAACCCACCTGGATGTGTTCCTGTGTGACCTACTCTAGGTTGAGGGCTTGGACTAGATGATGTTTTGAGGTCCCTTCCAAGCCCTAACATTCTGTGATTCTGTGATCTCGGCACAACCTTCAATTCACCCTTTAAAAGAAAAAAGGATCCCGTTCATCTTGTGCAATTCTTTTCAGATACCTTTGGATTATACACATCTCTGTATAGCTATTCCAGTAGGAAAATATCACACAAACACATTTTCACAAAACGCAAACATTTTCAGACTTAGGGCATGCAAGACTGTGGCTGACCCGTGCTTTGTATTCTTCCTTGCCTTTGCATCAAACCCTGTCTTGCTGCCCGCTCACAGAGCCTCCTCTCATCTTTAAGAGTCACATACTACCTGCTCTTACACCCTAAACTCACCTGTGCTTTCTCTTGCTCACAACAGTGAGAAATTACCTTTGCATATAAAAATACAACCCCAGAAGTCAGACTCCTATTTCTTCATAGAACAGAAGACTGCAGGAAACGCTTCTCACACCGCACGCAGCCAACAGTCCTCCGCTTTGAGCCAGAAAGATCCCCTGAAGCCTGAAGAGAAGCTGATGCACAGTTTGAAGGAGCAGGCAGTTGGTACTAAGGGAACTTCTGTCAGAAACACCTGAGGAGTTGCTTGGGTGCCCCCACGCAGCTCTCCAGTGCCGCCTTACACAGACACAAGTACCTGAGCCTTTCAACTGGGGAAGGCAAGTAGTGACGTGGGAATTACGAGTGACGCCTTTTTTTGCTGAGTGGCACTAGAAGCTGAGCGGTGAACTCCACAGCATCTCACATAGCACTAGAAAATTACATTTAGACAAACTGATTGCATTTACTGAACCCTGAAGATGCTACTAAATAAAGATAAATAAAAGTAATTTACCGTCTTTGAAGTCGGCATTTTTCTGCCTCACCAGAATTCGGAAATCTTCTGCTGGGTTAACACTGCCAACCTACAAAAGGTCCAAAAACGACACAATCATCTGTCAATATCCATCTCTTTCTTGCAGGGCAACAAGAAATCTTAAAATTCTGTTCATTTTCATATGGAAGCAGAAGCTCTGCACTTCTCTGCACGCAGACTCCGAAAATGCAAGCCTTCCAGCACGTGTTAACGTGCAGTGCTCCTAGCAAAGGTTAGTTATGACATGAGCAAGATGAACTTGGAGTTACTATGCCACACTGCTATAAGCCAACCCTGTTCTCTGGGGTTTAGAGGTCAGAAGCACAGTAATTCAGATTATCTGCGAGTTCAGCTTTGAGACTTCGTGTCGCACAGACCTCTCACTAATCTTGACAGACTCTTAATGAGGAATGGGAGCTCCCAGGCATGTGGGTGCAGAATCATTGGTTTGCCACTCCAGCAGGAAGCTCAAAATTAAAAGACTGCACTCAATTCATCTATCTTTTCTGGCCCAGTCTGACATCTTAAAGCTGAAGCTCTAAATGGGCATACAAGCACAGAAATCTTACAAAGGAACTAAACTAGGTCAAATATAAATAAACACTTAACTGGAAAACTGATGCAACAACTTTGGGGAAAAAAAAAACACCCAAAACCAAAAAAACAACTACATTGCTTAAAATTTCCTTCCAGGAATCAAAAGTCTCCTAACTTAATTTGAAATTTTTATGCTTTGCTGTCAAAATAATTCATACATCTTTCAATAAGCTTGCTTGGTGTCTTCATGGTTCTTTTAAATCTGGCAATGCCACTTTTCAGGAAATAACAGAAATCTGTATAGTAGGAGTACAGAATATTTAAATCTTTTTTGGTTTTATTTTTTTTTATAATCTCAGCCATGCATTTGAAAAACCACTCTTAAATGATAGCATATTTGAAAACAAGTGAGGTTACCTCAATATTAAAACACTTTTTCCTGTAATATGAAAAATCAGATAAAGGAAGGTACACAGTTGATACAGGCTTCATCTACCCATGCACATAACACGTGGAAATAAGTTAGACCTAGCAGCAAGATGAAAACAAATCCGTGATGTAGAACACTAACCAATGCAGAGAACAGCCTCTACAAATCACAGTAGTATCTTTGATTAAATACACAGAGCCAACTTCTATGTTGCAGGTGATATGAAAGAGCAAGAACAAAATTCAGCCACCGAACCCTAATTCTGAGGATCCATTTTCTTCAGATCTTCAGGTTTGCCCTTTAGAGTTCTAGACACCAAGGGAGAATTTTGTTCTAAAATATCCCAGACTGATGGAAACTTGTGCTAACATACACCTAAGGGCAGAAAAAGTTGTCTTTACAATCTCTAGCAGACTCTCAAATCAGCAAGTACACGGTAATTCAGTTATGTTTCAGCTAGAAACCCTCCTTTTAACAGGAATTCTGTATATTTGCTATAATAGGCTTAGAGGAATTACTCTTCCTTTGTAATAATCAGATTTGTAAAAATATGCTTACAGAGGTGACGTTGCCTTCAGCAAGTTTTAGGATGCTAAAGCTACCTTCCTCATCTTCAATTTTTGGTTTCTTAGGGTTGGGTCCATCTTCATTGCTGCAAATGAGAAGGACAAAAATGAATACAAATACTTAAAGCAAACTGTCCTGCCTACTTAGTAGGGAGTCAGTACCTTAATGAAATATACACCAAACACTAGTCAAAATTTCATTACATAACTGCCTCACAATTAACCCTAAAACATATCTCATTTTCCCCCAGGCTGCACAAAGCAGACAGTAGAAACAGAGATCAACCTTTATTTTAGCATGAAGCAAAGGTACCGCTTGTTGAAGGTGCGAGATTATTCGTGCTTATTTCAGGTGTGAACTTACTTATATCCATCTTCTCCACCTTTCTAAACATAGAATATCTCTAGTCACTTTATTTGGAACCTGTACATTGAGATAATTTTGATAATTTACAGCATACGAATTCCCTATTTACTGTGTATTCCATGACATTCGATATTCTCAGCAGATTTCCTCTAAATGTGAAATGGCAATGGAAACTTAAAATTTAAGTAACAAATTCATTTACTCTTCAAAAATTACCTCCTAGTTCGTTTTGGAACTGACAGCTACTGCAAATCTGTTTACGCAGTGGCTTTTGAGTCTAATAAGCCATATTCTACATAAGCACACAAGAGTTTTATCAGCTTCCCCTTACGGCAGAGAAAACCTGCTAGAGAAACCCCAATTAAGTGTCTAAGAACTCTCCTAGGCCGTTTTAAGCTACATCTCAACAGACTATTTGTTATTTTTAAAATGCTAATTGTGATTTTAGGCTACTCTATCATTTTGTCCTCACAGGTAACATATACGGAGGAGAACATGCAAGCTAGAAACTTAATTGCAATGTCTAGCACGCCGAACTTCAGACCGCATCTTGGCAACAAAAGAAAATGCAGGTAAGTACAAAAGGGGAAGAAAATCAGACACTGTTCCGTGTCACCTAATGTGGCAGGCTACTGACATAGAAGAATTGATTTCAGTTTAAGAATGACTGAAAGCTACTCAGTGATGTAAACAGCAGTACTCGTGTTCAATGAATCTCAAAGCAAAGTGAAGACTTCCTATTGCAGCAAGAAGAACAAACTGCTTCATGGTGCAGGGACAAAGCCAGAGACCCCAGACTAGGTGCCGCTTTGCATTCTAGGAAGTTAAAAGAGATTTTTAAAAACGCATCGCACTTCACAGAAGCAACCAACTCTTAGAAAGTGCTTGTGCAGTCTCCCTTTTCCCTTCCTACAGTACGCTCCCCTCCGACTTCGCAATTGCTGTCTATCCCACTTTGTTTCAGAAGTTTCCTCTGTCCTTTCCATAATTTTGTCACTACTAAAATGAAATCCCTTCTCCTCAGCAACTCCTGTCATCCAGCATAACGCAACTCATCACTCCAGGAGAAATGATGGCTTTGGTTATGCCTCAGGACACAGATAGGACACCTTGCTTCATCCTCAACTCCGCGGACTTTCTGGCTGATCTGGAACAAATTGCTGGATTGCTTGGGATAGCTGATCAGCCTGTCCACGAAATTGAGAAACCGATCCTTAACCAGCACCACCGAGTTTAGAATTTCTGCTTGAACCAAAGTTCTTCTGTCTTGACATGGTCTGACGAAAGGTGCAAAGAACAACAAAAATTTTCTCTTAGAATATTATTCGCCGGAGGTGTTCTGCAATCAATTGCAATGTCTTGAAATCTTTTTCCTCCTTCATTATTTTTACTGATTGAGAATGCTTTGGCATTGGAGGAAGGAGAACAGAAATGCTGCTGCTGCATTAACTGGACAAAACCTAGAGCGGTCATTAACCGCTGCAGTACAGCAGAAGCTAACGAAGCCATATTCATTTACACCAGCCAAGGATCTGACATTTAGAATCTGTTACTGGTAATGCACTGAACAGCAGTATTTTAAAACTGCAAAACGTGAAATAGTATATGATTTGCGAAAAATTAATAAAATACAAGATTAATTTAAAACACCCACTGCTACATTTACATAGAAGCCTCTCACACACTGCAAAGCTGGGTAAGGTAATAATCTCTCCAAAGGCAACCTAAGAAGGAAAAAGTAAAATGCCTTCTATTTTACTGGATTTTTTAAACTACACAGACCTTAGTAAAAGTGAAACGAATGTCAAATATTAAAATCTGTATTAAAATATGTCTAATTTCTGCTGTCTTAATCCCATTAAACCTTAAAAATTAAGCAGAGATGGATCTGGTCAATATGATTAGATGAGATGCAAATCAGTTTTAGAAAACAAAAATAATGGTCAAGAGAGCTTCCAGCCAATTTTTTCAAAATACTTTAGTGCAAATTATCTAGAACTGATAGTTTTAATATGTTATCTCTTGTTTAACACTTTCCTCAGTCATTGTTGCAGAGTGATGTATTTTATCAAGTGATTTCATTGTATCAGCTTTTCCTCAAACACAGAACAAACCCCTACAAGTTAACCCTTCTGTTGTAGTAATGACAATACTACTGTTCTCATTCCTTACTACAGCAATACCATTTGTTTAAAATTTTTTCAAATCCTACCACATTTTGTTCTTTGCGTACTTGAGTCTGTATCCCTTTGCCTCCCTTACAGATTTTCTTTGAAATCATTTTAGTGCCCTACATCAGTTTCCATCTCAATTATTTTTATAGCTGTTTCCCTCACTCCTCTAAAGGAAACAAGTTTTTGAACAAAATAGCTTTTCTTCTTGCTTGTCAAGTTGACGCCTTTGAGGCAATATATTTTTAAGCAACTACCAGTAATGGGTTACTGTTTTTTGTTTTAATTCTCTCCTGAGCTTGTTTGAACCCAAGTTTTGCCTTTTTTAAAAAAAAAAACCAAACCACAAAACTGGTTCTATTACTTTTTAAAATACACATATAAATGTATGTATGTACACACACACACACACAGAGGAACTGGGATATGGAGCAAGGTCAAGAATTTGTACACACACACACACCCAGAGGAACTGGGATATGGAGCAAGGTCAAGAGGATTTAATTGGTATGAATTCACAGAGACACCAGGGCAAGTCAGGCACACAGAGCAATGACCAAAATAAAACGCGAGGTCTTTCCCAGTCTGTATCAGAACTGTGGCCATTACTCCAGAGCAGTGAGGTGAGAAGTCTTACGTCATGTCTTCCCAAAGAGAACACTGAGGAGGCTCAAGCCAGCCCAAGGTAAAGGATATATGACAGCTCAGCTAAGCAAAGCCTCTACCATGGCTCAAAGATGTTCCCAGCACTGAAAGGACTGACCTAAAAACAGCAAAAGGGAGGGAGAAGGAGCTAATTGAGAAGTCTCCGACCCTGGGGGACTCACTAGTTATATCACAGGCATTCAATATACTAAACTCTAAGAGCAGATTTTGTTTGAGCAAATTGATTTGGCTGGGGTGACAGTACCAAATGCAGCAGCAGCAATTAAGCATTTTTAATTCATATTCACAGGACAAATAAAGTAAACACACACAAAAAAATTATCTTAAAAACTGTTCAGACAATAGATGTACCAGGAAGAGTCCATATAATTTTGATTTTTCAAGTCATCCACATTTATTGCAGAGCAGATAATAATGAAGCTTTTGATTTGGTATTCAACATGAATGCTAAACAACCTAAAGCGAGCATGCTGCGAAGAAAGATGCATCTTTACAACTAATTTAAAGCTTTGCAGCATTTATTTTAAATTAAATTAGACCCTCTGTTATTCTTATTTGAACTATTATATAAGCAATGCATCCAGAATAAGCAATGCATCCAGAGAGGATGTGCAGTCTCTACCCCTGGATGTTTTCAAGATCTGATGGGATGAAGCCCTGAGTTACCCGCTCAGATCCCACAGACGACCCTGCTTTGAGCAGCAGGTTGAACAAAGAAACCTTCTGAGGTCTCTTCCAATCTGATGGATTATGACAACAAATACAGACACAAGGAAGCTACAGATGGTTCCTCGTGCCTCCTGCCCCAAAAGTGTAAGGCCACCACTACTCACAAAACACTCTGGGCATACCGGGATACCACAATGTTCTCCATCCATCACTATTTTTTTGGTGTGTAGCTCATTGATGTTATGTTCAAAAGACCCTGAACATGCCTTATCCAGCAAAACCAATTTGAAATGTAAAAAAAAGTTTCAAAACAATCCATAATATATCTCCAACTTACTTGTCTTTGAAGATGTCCTGAGCAGTCTTCTCTTCCTTTTTCTTGGCGACTTCCTTTAGGGGGAAAAGTGCTTTTACTTTTTCAAGAGGAGCCTGACACCTTTCTTTTACCACGCAGGGCATCTCCAGCATCGCCAAAAGGTGCTGTTCAATCGGCGGCAACGGCTCGTCAGGGTGAAAAGCCTTATGCTGTAAACACTGCAAGAAACAATTTGAGCACAGAAAAATTTTCAGTTTATGTATTTTTAATAAAAATAATGCATGTACAATATGATATCAGGCATACAGGCAAAGTATCTTCCATATCAAAGAAATTACCTTCAGACTGCTGACAAATATTCTCACTCATAAATGGAGTAGAAGTCCCAGAATCAGCTGTTTAAGGAGGCTAATAATGATATTAAACACAAATACTCATGCAGATGAGTGCTCCCAAACTCACTGGAATGAGTTCTATGAAAATTATTAGGAAAACCCCAGGAATTAGTGTTATGGTGCTGAAGGGCTGTAGGTTGGACTTGATGATCTTAAGGTCCTTTCCAACCTTGATGTTTCTATGAATGAAACAGTCATCTCCATCTATTCAGCTTTCTAACTTCACTTGGCCTTTAAAATACAGTTCTATTATAAAACTGTCACATGGGTGAGACTTCTACACATTCCAAAATTAGGCAGCAAGGTATATACCCAACCACATATTTCAGTTACTGTCACAGTATATCGTCCCTCAAAGAAAATATTTCTTCTCAGGTCACTAAAACTCAGTACGCGTACAAATTTTCTGCAGTTTAAGAGCAAATAGAGAGAAGTTAAATGTGCACAGGTAAGGCACAGAATTAGCTCTGAAAAGTACGAGGGAACGACGGGGCCTCACAGACATACATCAGCATCGGAACAGGCGGCAGGACCTACCAAGGGGGAAGGCTTTCTCACCAGTGTACGGACAGTGCCCACAGTCAGGAGCCAGGCAGGGGCAGACTGAGGAGGTTAATGAGGCAGGCTACAGAAACTCCACTGAGAGTTTTAAAAACAAAATAAACATTGTGAGGAGTAAGATAGCAGTGGACACGTATGTGTACGTGCACATACGCACACGTATACTGGTGCATGCACACACACATGGAAACATGTGATGTACACGGAAGAATTTTTCCCAGCCCATTGTGCTGGCTGAATGAGGCACAAGTGTGAAGGTAACTACTCAGTAAACTAGGAATACAGCAGAGATTTGCTCCCCTCTTGGCTGTCAGACATGACATTAATTTAAAAAACAAAGTCAAAGCAAACAGAACCCTCTATTCGTGTTGTAAAGCCGACAATAAATAAAATCCAGACCATATGCTACACATCAATATTGATATGCTTTCAAGCTGCCATTAAGATTCCAATCCATATTAGAGCACACTTTTGAAAGGAGGCAGTCATATAAGGCTACTGATTTGGAAACACTTGTAATGATTTAAAGCACAATTATTTTGAAAGAGAGCAAAAATGTTGCTGGAAGCTGCAGTAATGGCTCTTCTGATACAAAAAAAGAAGAAAAAAACAACAATATTAAAACAACATTAGGGAGCTGAATTGAACTAACAAAATGAAATTCTAAGTCCCCCGTTGTGAACGTGTTCTTCAGGCTTTTGCATCTGAAATCTCTATGTGTGCAGCTGCAAGTGCTGAGCAGGCCGAGCAGCAACAGCCTCCACTCGTGCCTGCTTTTAGAGTAGATGATGATGACAGAAACAATCAAAATTCAGGTGCTAAACGGAGATGAAGTTGAACAGACTTAACCTGGAGTTTGTAATCCCAAACAGGCCCCTTTAGGCTTGCTTCCTCCTCCCTCAGGGCGCTGCAGTAACCACTTGTAACCACCAGCTACAAGGCAACCCACACTGCCACCAGCTTCCAGACTCACTATTCTACTCCCGCACGTTGTTGCCAATGTACTAGCTCTTCTTAACTTTCTTAACTTTCCAGCCTAGAGATGTAGGCAGCTTTCAGGAATACGGGTCCCACTGAGATACTGGTCAACAGATGTAACAAAGTGGGCTTTTCACGTAATTAATTCTACGACAAGTAATGTCATAAACGCATGGACAGGAATTTACTCCAAGAAAATATCCTGCCCTGTTCCCTTTCACACAGCATTTAGGAAAACACTTTTCTAAGAACATGTTTTAGCACATCTATAAATTTAACAGGATCCTGATAATATTTAAAGCCTTGTAACACAGGAGATAAATTAATCTCCCTAAAAGATAAGCCTCTACCACTCACATACTCATTCTACACAACCAAAACTATCATGTACTTATGATCTCTGAAACAAGAAAGATCTATTCTTTCCCCAAGGTTCTTTTCTTCATGGATTATGGAATAGATTTGGACAACTCTGCTTACTCTAGACAGGCTAGCTTTTTGGTGGTTAAACTTGTGCGAACTGAAGCCCAACACAAGTGTCTTAAGAGTTCAGTTTACACCTGCTCGGTACCAATTTCCAACTGACCTTCCAACAGATCCACTACATTGAACCAAAGATAAGATTTCTTGTTGCTGAAAGCCCTTAAGAGACTTTGATGAGCAACCCCCTCTTCCCCTGCTGCTCCGCTTTTTGAAAGAACATAATCATACAGTCCAATCACTTATTAATGACTTCAGCCCTCTAAGGTCACTTCTGCCTAACAAGAGCAATTACAGCACCGATCCAGGCTCTGCAGCTGGATCCCACAAACTGTGCGATGCTGCAGGCCACTGTCCCCACAAACCTTCCCCCTGGGTCTGTCCCAGCACAGAACAACCAACGTGGAGCAGTTTGTTTATTTGGCTGTCAAATGACATGCACTGCATTCCTCAAATGACTTCTGTGCTTCAAAGCCCCGTAGTTAAGAGGAACAACTTAAACAATTATGTTGGAAGTTGGCCACCATAAAAGCCATGGAAGTTCACTTCGGCTTTTCGGGTAGTAAGGAATAAAAGCTGAAACTCTGGATGATAGGTATTCCTCATCTTCCACTGCAGTAAGCACTAACAACTCTTTTCCACCCACTTTGTCATTTCCTGATGCCTACCACTACTTCCAGAGATATAATTTAGCTTGATGTTTCTGTTTAAATTCTGGCTCTTGTCACTTATCATTCCAAATATCTTCATGAGGCTACAGAGCAAGGAAACGAAGGAGGAGTTCATTCTTTCTCAGAGTTATTTTTCCAAACCATTTATAGGTCCTGTTCAGCCCAACCAATTCACCGCCTACATTCAAAAGACGACATAAAATTTTTCTCCATAGTTCTTAAGGAACCAGCAGTGCCACTTGGTCTGAGAGCAAAATACTAAGAATCTGGAACACGCTTACAGCAAAGGAGAGAACAACCTTTCTGCAACTTATAAGGATTAACAGCAGTTTTGTAACCAAGACAAAAAAACTGGGCTGCGTGGGGCCAAAAGAAAGCTTTAAAAGGACTGGTAATTTAGACTTTTATAAACAGCAAGCACTGCAGACAGGAGCTGCATGCTACCTAGCACACTGAAACAGTCAATAAATACTTTTTTCACCTGTGGCATTCACCCTTACAAAATCCTATTATCCTTTAGGGCAACTGGTGAGTTACTCTTTTCTGGCAGCACTTAATCGCTGGGACAGCACCATCACACTGCTTCAGGAAACAAACAGCGCGCCTGAAGAAAAATCCTTCATCCTCAGGCAACATCCCCGGAACCACAAGAATGCAACACAGTATCTAGCAATGCAAGAGCAGAAATTCTCTCCCTTATGTGTTTCTTCTACAAGCAAACCCGTATTTGTTTTGGAATACCCAAGCTTTACAATCCTTCCTAGAATGAGCCACGCAGAGCTCAATCCATTTTAAGCTCTTGCCCAGTACTAACCTTCTACTGACCAGATCTTGCATTCAGTTACTTCCTGTCTTGTCAATATGACTGGAAGAATTTGAAGGGAACACAGAGTTCTTCAGGTGTCAGAGCAGGATTTGAAGACAGTGGGTTTACACGCGGGTTTTTTTACACTACTGAGGTAGGAAGGCTTCTGGAAGCTAAGGTAGGCTTTCTTAATTAAAAAAAGCATCTTCTTCCTACTTGTAAACTGAAAAAAGTCCCTTTTGAATTGCTGAGATGTGATGAACACAGTTGCTACAATACCATTTTTAGTCAATTTTCAGAATGGAGTCATGCACTCAATATATCTCCATGGTTGTGTATACAAAACAATTCTGCAGCTGCATACATTGCAACATAATTCTCTTTATTTTTAAATTTGCTGTGTCATTTTTTTTGAACACTTGAATTCAAATGTATAATTAAGTCTCTCACCCTCACAACTGCAATGAAAATCTGCACGGTATGAAAGGAATGTAGATCAAAACAGGCAGTTTGATACAACAACTGCAAGAAGTGTGAACTGTTCTGCTTGCCTGTAAAATGCATCAGCTCAGACAACCAAAAGGAATATTTTAAATGTCAACCAGTTCACCATTTATTTCAGGTCAAGTTCAACTCAGACTGATGTGTTTTGGAACTACTGCTAGATGCAACAATGCACAGAAAAGCAACTCAAGATTTGATGAGACATAAACGAGAAGCTAAAGAGATCGCTGATTGTCAGGCAATTAATTTCTCCCTTTGCCTAGAAGCTGAAGACCAGCTCTATGTCTGCACCACAATCGCTGCAACACAGTGTCGAGGGACCCAAGCAAGTTTTAATTTTCCTAGGGTAGGCACCTGTGAATATCACTGACACTGCTGCAGACATTTCAGCTGAGGTTTAACTTCCCTTGCTTCCCGGAAATTGGAATTTTAAGATTAAGATCTATGTCAGGGACAACACAGAAATACTTAAACGCAGAAGAATTTATATTCCCATCTTCACAATGCAGATCTTTCCATTATGAACTGCAGAAAGGTAGGAAGGTGAAAAGTCTTAACAAAGTAAGTCCAACTCACCTGATACAACCTCTGAAAATGAGGGTTTGGGATTTTGCTGGGCTTAAACAGGTCCTCAAAAGTTTCTCCATCATCATCTTCATAAACCAAATTCATAGAATCAATCAAAGAGTCAACAGCAGACAACTGATCCGCTAAGGTAGTGATTACATACAAAGAAAAATTAAATACGCTCGCAGATGGATGCATTTCTTGAAACAATTTACAAATGAAGATTCATTTCATAATGTGAGATTTTGACCAAGTCATTACATGCCACAGAATATGCTGCAGATGCAGATGTGCCAATAAAGAATATGGATAATGGATACAGTAATAAACTCCTTGCT
The DNA here is from genome assembly GCF_000703405.1 of Apaloderma vittatum. Taxonomy (NCBI): domain Eukaryota; kingdom Metazoa; phylum Chordata; class Aves; order Trogoniformes; family Trogonidae; genus Apaloderma; species Apaloderma vittatum. The sequence continues at coordinate 38,146 of NW_009692757.1, forward strand.
TTATTTAAGGACTACATTGTGAAGTTATAAAGCCTTTCTTTTTCTCCCCCAAGACCTCAATTATTGCTGCCTTTCTGCTTCCATTTTTCTTCTTTTTCAAGATGTTTTTATTTGCAACAGAAGGTTTATAGGCCACTTAGAAAATAAGGAGAACAGTTGGTTTAAAAAAGCTAAATGGCGTAATATAAATTTTAAAAGTTGCGACTGCAAATTAACACAGTTCACAACAGTCAACCATTGCTTTGGTAAGACAGGTTTTAGATTTTTCTCCAACTGCTGGTTACAGGCAAGAAAACAGAAACTGTTTCAGAAGCAGCCCAGCACACTTGATACTCCCCAACATGCAGATGCCCATTCAGCGGATCTCGTAACAAATTAAAGAAGCTGGAGCGGACTTCAAACTACGCCCATTTCTGCTCCTTGCTGTGCAAAATTCTGAGAACAGCGAGTCGAGCTGTACGGCTGCGTGCTCTACGGCTCTCCAAAGACATCCTCCCTCTGATCCTGGACAGCAGTAAGCCTATGTTTCAAGAAGCAACACACCACAGAAAATACCACCTTTGGGTTTGTACAGTATATTAACACGCCTGCCACAGCTGGCTACAGGAGCAGCTTTCTACCAACGGAGTGGATGTCTCTATTCTAATTCTAATGAGCTGATCACAGATTGTAGCTCCCACCAGGTCTCGCCATTCAGTCCCACAAAGATTAAAGGATATGGAGGACTAAATCTTAGATCTCTACGACAGAGATCCCGTGGGACTAATAATCCTGCAACCCCAGCCAGAAGTCATTTAATAGGACAGTTTTAAAAGACTGCCTGCCAACCTCAAGTCTGCTCAGCCCACACCTAAGCTGGAAAAGTTCTGATACGGACTTTACGCTTCAAGATGCCATCACCATAATATATTCCCAAAGGGCTGGGTTTTTTTTCTTTAAGCCAAAATAACGACAAAGCTTATGTTTTCATCAAAAAGACAAACATCCTAACTCCTTTAGAGTGTCTTAAAGGAAGACAAGTAGATTTCTTTGTCTGGTTGCCCAGAGAAGGACTATCTTACCTGTAGGAGTGCATTTTTTATTGTTTTTCAAGGATGAAAATATGTACTGTCTTAAGTCTTCCATGTAGGGTAGCTGCACATAGATGAGACACTGAGCGAGACAGAGGAAGAAACAACCAACTGAGCTTGAAGAAAGAAACTCTAAAGTATCCCAGAGTGCCCTATCAGGGTAATATAAAAACACAAAAAATCCAAACATCTAATATCTGTGTGTACCAAAATACGTAAATATTTACAGAGTAACAGTTTCCAGCAGAATAAAACAAGTATTATTTTATAATATAGCAATGGCCACACTCCTCATTTTTCTGCTGGCGAAATTAAGACTTCCCAGGTCACCTGATCCTTTTCTCCTGTGCAGTTCCAATCAGCCAAGCTTTAAATAACCCATCTACTGGCGCTTTGGGAGGTTTTCTCACAGCTTACTGTGTTTCAAAGTCAAAAGTCAGTTTTGTATTTTTAACATTCTCAGCCTGATTTTTTCTTTATTCAAATACCACCTCCAGTTCATACCACCCTAAATAATTCCTTCCCATCCTTTATGTTTATATCCTTCAAAAGCCTGAAAATTGTTATGTCCACCCCCCACTTTCGTCACCGCTTAGCCATGTTATACATATTTAGCTCTTTCAATAGGCTCTCGTAAGATCGATCACTGGGAACATATGCCACAAAAATTCTGGCACATTGTGCTGTTCCTGAGTCTCTCAGAATGTTAAAAAAATTATTTCAAATACGATTCTGCTGTATATGGAACTTTTTTTGTGTGTGTTTTTCCTAAGAAACAGATTTCATTTTTTTCTCTTATTTTTTAAAATAACATTTTCAAGTAAATAAAAATATTAGTCTCTTCCTAACTCTCCATAAGAATTTAAACAACAGCTTTAAACGCTGTGAGCTCCTCGTCTCAGTCCCAGTTGACGTGGAAATCTAATGACAACAGCGTGGCTGGACATGCACGAAATGCCACGCCAACTATCACATTCACATTTTGCACTACCAAGCAACCTGGAGATAAATTTTGCAGTTTAAGAAAATGAAAGAATCTAGTGCAGCTTTGGGTTGTATGCAGAGGTAGGTAGTAACACAGCAAGAAAACAGTGGTAACTTATTACATAACTATGTGATCACACTGTTTCTAGATACAAAAAAGATGAGATTGCCAGGAAAAGAAAATTAAATTATTACTATGTTCTTGAAATAAAAATCAGTTATCTAAATCTGTAACATAGAGGGTAATAATAAAAACATATGGCATTATTTTCAACCTATTTTTTATAAGGAATTTTCTTTACACCATTTATTACTTCCTTGTCCTAAGACTTGGTACTATTTCCTAAATCACTCTGAAAAGTTACATTGGTTTCTTCTGGTATTACACAACACTGCAAATTTTTAGGCTTCAAATATGACCACTTATTAACAAGTATTTGTAAAGCATCAATAGGGGGTCTCTCTGCAGGAAGGTAAGAGTAAAAAATTACCTCATATGCGTCCTTAATGTATGGAAAAGCTACTCCGACTTGTGGGTTGCTTCTTCTATCATAAGCATAACGCACTATAGCTACCACTTTCAGCTCATCCAACGCATGAACAAGGGCAGAAAAAGCAACTGCTGCATTCTGTACAAAAAAAAAAACCAGAAAAAAGTCTAGAGAGTCATGTAAGTTCTCATCACTGCTGAAATACATCTTTCGCAGTGAATTCAACAGCATTGATTTAGTCAAGACTAGTTCTCATTTCAGCTCTAACTTCAACACAAGCACTTTTCATGTTCAAAAAATGAAGAATCAGAAAGGTCAAATCTCATCACGACAGTGGATCCATTCAAAGCTGAGCAGACTTCAGAATCAGCACGTTCCACCTTTTCCACTAGGTGTGAAGAGCTCTCAGAAGTATTACAAGAGAGAGAGCAACAGGGAGGGAAGTCAGACCCTTAAAGGAACACATCAGAGCACTACAGTGAGGTTTTTACCTCTAATATTTAAAAGAAGTTCAGAGGTCTGTTCTAAGTAACACAGTGACAGGCCACAGTATTGCTCTGCATGAGAATGGACTTAAGCACCAATTCCACGTTCCCTATGCCCTATTATTTACCAGTTTCTCATTTTTCATGATACGGTGTTCATTTGGGGTCTAACCCAACTTCTTTTCATCCTAATTGGCAATGGAACCAGACTTCTGCAAGCTACATTAAAAATATTTGTTTTATTAGATGGAAAGACAGGACTACCTCAATCACCACCCCTTTTCTGTTCTACAGAACACCTTCAGCATTAAACTTACCTAAGTTCACCTTACCTCATCATCTTTCGCTGCAAAGACCTTCAGAACCTGGTTGCCCATGTAGTACTGCCTCTGGATCTACAGATTCAAATGGTCAGGAGTTATCCCGATACAAAAAAAAATGTCATTAATGCAACTGGACTAATTAAATTATGAAGCAACTACCCTATGATTCAAGTGAGAAGCCACCAAATTTAATTATCATGCATGGAAGTTAAAGCCCTGTATTATGTTTCATATTTTCATTCAACTGTATGAAATTCAATAGAGCCAAGTGTAGGGTCCTGCATTTTGGTCACGGCAACTCCCTGCAACGCTACAGCCTTGGGGAAGGGTGGCTGGAAGGCTGTACGGCGGAAAAGGGACTGGGTGTTCTAACTGCCAGCCGGCTGAACATGAGCCAGCAGTGTGCCCAGGTGCCCAAGAAGCCCAACGGCATCCTGGCTTGTGTTAGACGTTTTGTGACCAGCAGAAGAAGGGAGGTGATCGTCCCTCTGTCTCAGCACTGGTGAGGCCGCACCTTGAGTATTGTGTTCAGTTTTGGTCACCTCAGCATAGGAGAGATGTCGAGGTGTTGGAGCGAATGCAGAGGAGGGCAACAAAGCTGGTGAAGGGCCTGGAGAACAGACCTTATGAGGAGCGATTGAGGGAGCTGGGGCTGTTCAGTTTGATGAAGAGGAGGCTGAGGGGGGACCTCATCACGCTCTACAATTACTTGAAAGGACATTGTAGAGAGGTTGGTACTGGTCTCTTCTCACAGGTAATTAGGGACAGAACCAGGGGGAATGGTTGCAAGTTGCAACAGGGCAAGTTTAGGCTGGACATTAGGAAGAAATTCTTCACAGAAAGAGTGCTCAGACACTGGACCAGACTGCCTAGGGAGGGGGTTGAGTCGCCATCCCTGGATGTGTTCAAGTGTCATTTAGATGGGGTGTTGGATGATATGGTTTAGGGGTGACCTTGTAGTGTAGGGTTAATGGTTGGACTTGATGATCCCAAGGGTCTTTTCCAACCTGAATTGTTCTATGATTCTGTGATTCTATGATTTATCACTGAATATGGATATGTGATATCCAGCTGGACATTCTCAGATGTTCCTACTGACGGGCAGGAATGAAAAGCTCTGGTACTTGCAGCTGTTACCAGTTTGAATAATTCGGCATCCGTTCAAAAGTCAGCGTGGAAAACAATGGTAGTTACCAAAAGACCTAAACCTGACATCGCATCTATGCTATTAAATTTTCCTAGCAAAGATATGTCAAAAAGGAGCTGAAAAAAGTCGCATCCTTAATGAATCAACATGAAGTCTTTACAGCTGCGCTGGCACAGCACCGCTTCTCTTGGCAGCGCTTATGCTGCTCATGAACGTGGCTGACACGCACCCCTCCCCACTCTCCCCCCCAAAATATATCATTTCATCAAGGGGCATTGCTGGAATCGCTGGAGCGACAGAGGCTGCAAGACCCACTCAGAGAAACACTATAATAGTGGAAAACCTGTCACAAAGTCTGCACACTCCTATGAACGCTGGTTAAAATGACTTTTCTTTGTTAAAGAAAGTCTCTCCAAATTACACTGTGTCCAATCTAACCTGGAGTTTCGTTATTTAGCAAATTGCCATACTGCTGTTGGAAGTCAGTGACAACTTGCATCAGAGTAGATGTATTTAACGTACTGCAGCACAATTCTTCAACTCAGATTATTCTACCTGCAATTATTCTCTGCTCTTCTGTCTTTTAAAGCTCAGGAAATTTTATGTTCAGTATAGTATAAATAACTAGATGCATGTAACACTACATCTTTTATTGTTTGCAAGAAAGAAAAGCCCCTTTGTAACATTTTCAAGTATTTTTTCTTGATTTACATGGCATTGCTTATAAATTAAAAATCAAAGTTTAAGCGGTCTCTGATCTTCTTTCCTGAGGGATGTGAATAACTCAGAAAAATAATATAAGGTGGTTCTATTCCTTCTTTAATTATATATTTGGAGCTGTTCCAGTTTCTCTAGTTAATAATAAATTATCTTTTCTCCAAAGTTTCTAAAAGAAACAGTTTAATATAAAACATACATTTGAATAGCGTCAGTATTATGATTCCAAACAATAAAATTCAGGAGCCAAAACACAAGGAAAGCATGGGTCTTGAAAATTCTGGCTGTAGCTGAAAACTTCTTGATACCATTATCTATACAGGGCAATTTTAATCCTGCAAACACACTTGAATAATTTTATTCCACTGAGGTCTATGCAACTACTACTGGGCATAAGTACTGACACTCTCAGTAACAGGACCAGAGCACACTTTATGCAAAATCTAATTTCTATTTGTTGTAAAATCCACAGAAAATAGGAGCACCTCATAAAAATTACCAAAAGCAATAAATATTTTATGCACTGGGTTCAGATACAACATTTCACTTGTCAGACCCAGTTCCCACTACAGGTTTTAGCAGCACCAAACGTTTCTCTGCCCCGGCCACTTCAGGGCGTATAAGCTCAAGCATGAGAGGTTTCCTCGACCCATCACTTTCAGTACACGAGCTCCTGTGTCACTTAACAACTTGAGGTTGTGAATGCCCTCAAGGATCCACCAGATTACAGCTCCCATTTAGGCTGGTGTATTTTATTTCAATAAATCCACAGAGCTTCCTGGCTCTTCTGTTAATAATATGCTCTGGACCACTGCAGTGGTCTGGGGGCACACCTAGCAACACGCAGGGGTCTCTGTGCCACCTGTACCGTAAAGCAAAAGTATCTTTAGTTGCACCCATTTGGGAAGAAGCTCCCACAAATAATTCCTATTTCACTGACATCTTTCCATCCTGGTAATGATTCCTCAGCCTTCATCAAGGGTTTGAGTTTGTTCAGCCAGGGAGACATTTCAAAGAGGAGCAGGGCTGGGAGCTTCCAGAATAGAAGGTGCCGAGCGGCCCTAGGATTCCTTTTAGTTTTGAATGGTGAAGGGGACAGGGTGCAGGGAATTCAGAAGAAAAAAAAGTTTCATTCACTCTGTGCAATAACCTGCTGAAAAGAGTGGGAGCAGTTTAACATTTCCAGCAACACTGGCACTCACACCTGTGTACGTACTCATGTGTCCTACTTCAAGAATGGTTTTGTTAAAGCCTTTGTCTAAGGCTTTCCTGATGCTTAAGTCTTGGATTTTCTGCAGCAAATCACCTTGTGCTGGATAACTTTTGCTAAGGTACTTGCCCAGTGTATGTTTCTGACAACTTACAGGTGAAATTAATAAGACAAGTACAGGTCAATAAAATACAACACACATCAAGCACCTCATTGAAATATGGAGAGGTTTTGAATTATGCTATCTTTACTTCATGAAGTCTTCACTACCTTTAACTTTTGCTGTAGTAGAAACAAGAAGGAAGTCACAGTTCACAACCAATCCTTATGGGAATAAGAATCAATGCAGTCAGCTCTCATGCTTTCTTTAGCATTTCTCTAATGAGGAGGGAAACGCTTCTTCTGTTAAAAAGAACACTCCTGGCTGGACAAAGCCCAAAAAGGCTTCTGCATGACCTGAACAAAGAGAAATCATCTTCTGCTGCAGATCTGGTGTCACTATTGAAGTTTGCGAGATGAAGTAAGACAACACCCGTTTTCACTTCGCAGAGACCCAGGTTCCGTGGCTCTAGCTGCACTTGAGGGCACAACAGCCATGCTCATGAGCTTCTCTCCTTCCTGTGACTACACACTGTTTACACGTACTAGAATCAGCAAGTAAGTCACCCCTGCAGATACTCCATTCCCAGTACTGAAATTCAGTACAAGACCACAACTTTCGTGAATTCAAACCAAGATCAATCGTCTTGAACAACCCAGAAGGTTGAATGGGAAGTTTAGCGCTGTACCTGAGAGGATCTGCTGAATCCCAAAACGGAAAAACATTTTGCTTCTGTTTTGTATCTCATGTGCTCTTCATCTTCCTTGGAAAAAGGAATTATATCACTTCCATAGCGAAACCCTGGAGACCAAGAGAAGAGCATCTGGTAAGCATATGGGCCTACAATTCTAACACTGAAATTAGCTCTCTGAATATTTGAACAATGCACGCATGGCCCACAGCTACACTCCACACACGCTCATCAAATTACTTTCCCTGTTAACAAAAAACCACACACCCTATAGACACAGTTTCTACTTCACAAACAGCAGTTGCACTCCTTGTATATCATTTTACGTAACACAGCTACCCTCAGAGAGACAAGGAAAGAAAATAAGGGAACTGAACACCGTGGCCAACAAAGTTACGCTCACAGACTAGATTTCAGCAAATAGACTGCAACACTCCCCGCAAATGTAATACAAAAAACCCCAAACATACCAGGAAATTATCAGGAAATTACACCAGAAGGGATTCAGAGAAAATCTGTTACCAGTGGAGGCGAGACACGTCCTCACATGCAATGAAAAAACAAAACACTCTTGTATGCAGAAGTGGTCTTTATATATTTCTATGTTTTACTTCCCATGCCTTACATTACAAGGATATCTCCACAAAATAGAAAGCTGTTAGTTTTTCTGAGGTATCACATGTTCTAAATACTTATTCCTCCACCTCAAGCTCCAATATCCACCCTGTAATCTCATCACTTTACTATATCATTACAGACTAAGGCTATTTGCTTAACTTCACTTTAAAAAGTAGGCTATTTCATGCTGTTTCTGGGGCCTTTAGTCTTCTAAGGAATTTAATCCACTCAGAAGGAAGCTGAAGTTTATAAAAGAAATACTCTGCATACCACTACTTCAGACAGAACGTGTTACAGAATTTAAACAGCAAAGCTAATAGATTCCTGATCATTAAACGTTCTTTTAATGGTTTCATCTTCCCAATTATCTAGAGCAGTTGCTTATCTAGAAACAAAGCAGTGGCAGGAAAGCATTCATGTTATCAGTACAACTGAAGATTTGAAAACAGAACGAAGGTACCAGCACTACTCACTGAGGTATTGTCCCTCACAGAACAGCTCAGGAAGCTGTAGTGCTTCCCAGGTTCCACCTGGTGGTATTACTATTATTCCTATTGCTGGCAAAAGCAAGAATTTTAAAACACATGAAGACAAAGAGTCACACATACAGTCTCTGTGTTCCACCAACTTACAGAGCTTACATTCTAAGATCACAGCTAGGCTTCAAAGTATAAAACTAAAAGGCACTTAGGTGATTTCAGAGTACAAGCCATTATCTTTGGTTTGCCTTCAGGGTGCACATAAAGAAGTCATACCTTGAATAGTGTCATCTTTCTGAACCTCTGTCTCATCATCATCATTCAAGCAGTAAACAGTTTCTTTCTGCACATCATCTTTTCTGAGGGTTTTAGCATCCACAATTGTCCAAATTTTTTTCACCTTTTCTTCTGTGACCTTTGTATCAGAATTCAAAGAAAACAAACATTTAGTATTTCACTGGGACCCAGAGTCCTTACCAGAATACGCAAAACATTTTTGGACCAAGCGCTGCATTGTTTTGCCAATGATGGACTAATAATGACAGTCCCAAATAGGCATCTCTTGACGGGTAGCACAGTGTTTTCAGCACACTGTTCCATCTGTGTGAGACCCAACACCTCAACTATATCATACTAACTGCAAACCTGTTTTGGTTATTCACAGGCTAAGTCATCTGTGGAAGTCCTTTAGTCACAGAATAACATGTAACTTGCCTGCTATGCATTTTACTCCCTCCACCTACACAAACCCTTTTGACAAAGCATTAAGATATGTTAAAGGTACGAGAAGACTCGATGTTCACTCGGCTGGTTTGCCCCCATTCTGCAGGGTTACCACACGGCAGCATAAAACCCCCCTGTACTATTGTAACTGCTCCAAAGGCAGGCAAAGATCCCAGCTGCGCTATGAGACTGGGAGAGGAAAGTAGTAGTAAGTATCTGCACTGACTGAGTATTTTCCAACTACAGGGAAAGACAAATGCTTTCTTTTCTCTCTGCTTTAGTGGAATTGATGGTATACTCAGTGAATTAGAAGAAAAATGGAGAAGTGGGGAGAAAGCAGAAAAGCCAGAATAGATTATGTCAGTACATATCACGAGTCTATTCCTGGCTCTGACCCAACTGCTCTGTGACCTCAGGCCAGTCACTTTCTTGGTTCCTGTTGCTTCCTCTCCCAAGTTTAATTTATTTTGTGTGTAAACACCTGTCGGAAGAGACTCTTACTGCAGATTTGTACAGGCCTGGCACAATATCCTAATAAAAGAAAAACGACAAATAAATATAAATAAAAAGCTGGCAGCAGAGATCATTTTCAAGGCTAGTATGCCCATCTCTCTGAAATAAGATATATTTCAACTTGACAATACACCTTCCTGAAACCTTGCAATATTAGCCAGACTCTTAGTCCTGGGTTCAAATAACAAAACAATTAATCTCCATCTCACTAGATTCATCACTGCTCCCACGCTACATAGCTCCCTGTTATTTATTCAGTAACTTGAATTTTGCACCTTTTCTGTCTTTAAATACGCTTACTTCTTCCCGAGCACTGTGAGAAGGACCCATATAAACTGGGAAACAGACCGCGCAAAAGCTCTGCCAAACAGTCTAAAGCAAACAAGTTGAAAAAATGCACCTTTTTTTCCCGTATCTGAAGTAGCAGTAGATGCGATTTGAAACATAGCTGGTAAAACATTTACAGTCACCATCTTACACACACATCTGCATCATTCCTCTCACATCTAGTGCTTAAGAAATATCTATTAACTCTGGCTGCGCTGCACACATATCACTGCTGCCAAATGGGAAGCTTCACACAATCGCATCCTTCTTAACCAGGTTTGTCAACTTCAATTCCATTAAGTGTCACAGCATAGCGAGCAATTACTTCTTTTTCTGTACGTGGTGAATTTCAGTTCTTTAACGTATGTATACAATATGATGAAGCTAGAGTTGCTGTGGGAACCACAGTTCTAGATGTACTAGCTTCTACGCACATAAAATCCCTATCGTAATTATTCTGGTTGTTGTTTTATCTTTTACTCTCTTAGCTTTAAGGAAAAAACATGCAGCTGCACCTAACTTGCTGCCAAAATACATTAAAACATAAGATTCCATGAACTTACTGATTTGTAGGCCACAATCCTTATAGATAAATTAGAACCAATAGTGAGTTGGCAGGGCCAAGGCATAGGTCTTCTTTCTATTTTCTTAAACATTGAAAGACGCTCCAGGCTCTCACTAAAGTAAGGAATCGGGAAACAGAAATGAACTCTGGTGAACTGTAATAAAATACTATAGACCTACGCTCTCTTAAAGCAGATGTTACAGTCCAATTGTTTTAGCTTAAACCACATGAAGCATTAAAATATAAACTGTACAAATAATCTTATTATTCACTATTGTCAGAAAAGAGAACGAAGAAAGAGGTGGAACAGGAGATTATTCCCATCTCGAGCCTTTATGATGGTGTGACATTAGTGCTTAAAGGCAGTGTGTTCGGTCTTGTAATGGAACTACAAGATTGCTTATTAAGCACTTTACATTTTTCTGTGCTCACTCCATTAGGACGTGTAGTTAGCTGAAAAAGCCAAATTAGAAAATGTAGCAAAATGTTTTCTGCACTGGGGGTGAAAAAATAAAGAATTCAGTTTCAATTAACAGGATTTTGTTTGTGTAGTAATTAACTTCTCACACTTTTTTTTAATACAGTACTAATGAACTCATTGTTTTCACCTTTTAGAGAGGAACAACCTGCCTTGAATATTTCTAGCCTAAACAGCTTATATATAAGTTCATAAAACATTACTAAAAGGTACCGTAGTAATTTTATCCTAAAAAGTGTTAATTTAACTGACTTTAAGCAATGCAGTCCAAAACATTAAAATTTACAGTAAAAGTAACTTACAATATATTATTGTGAAACCAAACAGGCTTGTACCCTAGAACAGCTTTCAGCTAGTAAAAACTTATCAGCTCTTTTGCTGTAAAATTCCAATGCAGCATTCTGGGAAAAAATCTTATTGCACGATGAAGCAACGATAAAACACTGTGGACTTCATCTTTTTCACATCACAGTAAGACCTAAAATCTACCTCTCTCTCTATTAAAGCACTTGTCCAGCAGAAATTAACTTCAATTCCTAAAAACATTAGTATAGAATTCAACCCGGCAAGACACTTTTCAAGTTTCTTAGGATGAGCAGAGTTTTTCCAAAAATTCTACCAGACGCACGACAAGGGGAGAAAATGCACTGGGATTTTTAGAATGAGCTACACACTCACATTTTGGTTTTTTTTTTTCTGTATAGAAAGAAAGAAATAGGGAAGGGGAAGGGTGATGGGTTATTTTTTTCTGGCAGTATATACATCAATATGAGATTTTTTAAAATAACATGTTGGTTCATCATTAGAAGTATTGCAACACACATATCCAAGGATGACTGTGAAAATCAAATACCTAAGTGTCATGCTTCCTGTTATCAAAGAAGACTCAGCCAAGAAAAACCCTAGCAAACGTACATTTCAACTTGCATTTTAAAAACATCTCTTCTCCTCTGCTCTCTAATTCCTTCCCTCAAAAGCCAGTGGCAGCAGAGGTACCTCCTGTCCAACAGTCAGAATATCAAACCCTAAAAAAATACAACTAAATTTTCTCACTTTCCTGACACAGCAGATTTTCCCAAGAGTCGGAATCTGTTTACTAGCACTAATAATGAATATTGCAAAAGAGAGAGTGTATCTAACTTGGTAAATTATCATGACAGATTTGCCAGGCTGACTTCTTAAAGCTTGATAAGCAACTTAACTGCATCTAAAACCTCACATATTCTTAAACAACTTAAGCTTTAATCTATTAGCCAAATGCCTATTTATCCAAAGATTTCAGATTTCCCCTGAAAGCATGTTGCAAAGCCAGCTTATACACTACCAAGAGCCTGTGATAAAATAAAGGGGCCAAACCACAGCAGCTTCATGCACATGGATTATCCTAAGGGATAAACAAGGTCCAGAAAGGCCCTGCTCTTCTGTGCAGTGTTTTGCTGCGATGACAAAGGCTGCTTTTTTCCAGAGATTCAGACTGCTCTGTTGACTCGAATGGAACACATACAGTGACACACATTTCTTCACTAATCCACACTAATGCTCAAGTAACTGTTCAACCAGCTGCCGAGGTGCAAAGCAGATCACTTGAGCACAGTGAGGGAGGGAAACTCCACAAGTCAGATCAGTTACAGCTTGCAAACCTAGAGGTACCACCCTCACCTCACACCTGCACTTGCAGTCACGTTTCAGCTTCCTAAAAAACACACTGTCTAAAATTAATTGCAGAATAGAACTACTAAGACAGTAACATCAGACTTTCGTAAGACAAATAGATGCATTATGCTTGTTTCTCAACTGAGTGTATTTTTTTTTTTTTCACTGGGGAAACACAAAGTGAAAAACCACCTTTCAATTCTTGCATTAAGAATGCTGCTAAAAAAGTATATGGTTTGGCACAATGGCACAGCAGCCTGTGATTGAAGAGCGGGATTCAATGAGCACCACTCAAAACATTAGTAGGAGTTGGACAAACTAGTGAGCTAGAAGTCTGCAATTCAGGAACAAAGACTGCCAGTAAGTGCAGACCTTCTACCTGCACTGCTCTTGCCCAAATGTGTTTCTGAAATCTCAGTTAAAGAAAGATTCCCTCCAAAATCCATCAACACTAAAGATGGAAGAAAACAGATTTTTTTTCTTTAAATCAGATGTACAAAATTCATTTTCCACTGAAACCTGTAAGCTTTTCTAAAGCCACTGTAGAAGCTGTTTGAAAGGGACTGAAGGTACAGTAAGTTATAAAATTCACTAACTTCAGTGAAACTGGAAGCCAAGTGACTGATTACTTAATTCATTTCACCTTTTGGGGAAGAAATCAGGAAGTAAATTTACAGTATGATAAAAAGGATTAGCTCAAGTTTACCGGAATGTATAAATTTCTTCCAGTCCTCCTTCTTCATCCAAATTATGCATCAGTTTCCTCACCACATCGATGCCTTCCTTCTGTTGCTCAGTTAAACCCTTTCTTGGAAAAGAGTTTCTGTGCACATGAGAACGTACGCTGGCACTTGGATCTCCACATCCATCGTCAACATCCACTGGAAATGGCAGACTAAGACCACAAGCAGAAGCCGTTAAGTTTTAACTTCCCTCTTAAAAAGCGGATCAAGATCAATAACTTCTATCTAGCGGCACTCAGATACACAAGGGGCCACACTGGCTGCAAACCACACGAAGTAGTATTTCAGGTCTACTTGGCATTGGTAAAAGCTTGACCAGAGCACTGCACCAGTTCTGGGCATCACACATCAGTGAAGATGTCAACATCCAGGCAGGGCTTAGGGAGTAAAGACAAGGCTGATTAGAAAGTAAGATCTATGAAAAAATATTGAAGAAAATAAAGCCCATAGAGAAGGGAGTCAGAGGACAAGAGAGTCTTAAATACAGAAAGCTGTTGCAGAGAGGTGGGAACGACAGGTTCTTTGCCTTCAGCCTGTACTCAAGTAACATAATGGAGTCAGGTCAGACATTCAAAAACCTGATAAAGGCATTTCAAACTATAATCTTTAAAACCAAATGCCTGAGGAGATAGAAGAGTCTCCCATCTTTATAAAAAGATCAGATAAACACCGCTCAGCAGTGACGTAGCTAAAACCGACCCACTCTCAAGGACAGGATTGCTCTAGACGACTTGTTAAAGGCCGTTCCAGGCCCGTGATTCTCTCTCGGCTCCAGATGTAGAAATGGGGCCTTCTCTGCAGTGGGGCTATTTGGTATTTCTGGCAGAAATGTTCCTGTGAGATTTTAATCGCTTGCAATGCCAGGTGAATTTCTGACTGAAGATGACACGTTTTTCTGCACTTTGAGAATCAGATTAAAAAATTTAGCCAGGGGTCACAGATAAAATGATTTTGCTGCTCTTCAAAATACAACCAAGTTAACCAAGTACAATAACCGCAGAAAAGAGTGATGTGTAAAATCCTCTACTCTGTGCCCCTGACAATGCCTGCAGATTTTTCAAATCTTTCATCTGATCCAATTATGAATGAACCACATGATACCTTTCATCACATTTCCACAAAGTAAAAGAATTTTAGGATTGTATTATGTTTTCAAAAATAAAAGCCTACAGATTTGTACCTTACTTCACCTCATTAGTCCTCACTAAACTCAACTGTGGAGCAACATACAATAAGCAGAGTTAATAACATGCACAACAATGTCACACACAGCAGAACTAAAGATCAAACTTCATCAAAGTGTTTGGTACCTTCTTAGGAAGAAGCATTCACTGACAAAGAGAGAAACTCTATTTTAAAGCTGTTACGAGAGCAAAAAGCTTCAAACCTTGGATACACAAAGGTGAGATTACTTTCATTAAACCGTGCATAAAGACTCCTGTGACGAGAACTGTGTAATACCCAAAGCTACACAGCGCTCAGCATGCGCTCGGCACTTGATAAGAGGAAGGAAAACCATTTGCCACAAGTTACAACCTAATCAATAAAGGAGATGTAAGAGATGGGTTATAACAGAAGGACAAGGTTTAGCAAGAAATTCTTTTTAAACCAGTATCCTGTGTATTTTGCATTTGTACTGGTATTTCTCAAAGCATCATTCGCACATGAGGCTGGAAGACAAGTTGCAAATCTGCAATTAATGCAGCAACATTTCCCTACTGCTTCTGCCAGCCATGGGGCTTTTCTTTTGCTATGTAATAAAGAAAACAAAAGTACACCAGAAATCCAACAGAATAAAACTGCAACGTTACCCTGTGGTGGTAGCATCTGTGCTAGTCTGCACCACAAAACCACAGGTACGGAGACAAGGTAGCAGGAGCTAACTACCAGGGTCTCTGGAGGACAGACTCTGGCTGGCAGCAGCGTACTCAGGTTCTTGGTATCTCCACTGCCTCTGGGGCCAACAACAGCTCAAATCAGGTAGAAGGGGCATGTCTAGGCACGCTGTGAGGACACCTTCTTTTGCTGTGCAGACAGAACCTGAGTAGTCTGACATTTTTACATTCAGCCTCTCCCAAGCACAGGCGAAAAAGAATATTTTTGCCCATGATTTTCAGTCGTGCTTTCCCACCTAACCCCTCATGTTATCTCGCAGGTGGATCTGCAAATGGATTTAATACATTTATCAAGTTCACAAGGGAGCTCCTTACAAAATGCTGCCCTTAGGTGAAAGTAAATACTAAAATGGTCAGAAGTGAAACTGCAGCTTTAACCTTCTCCCCCAAAATTATCTGTTATGAACAGCAAACATTAGCATTCACAGAAAGCTTTGCCTTTAAATAAACTTTTACTAAAGAGCCTGTAGCTTCCCATGTTACCATCACGTGCAACAACTAACACAGATCTCAGCTGCTCATGGATTCTTCAGCTCAACGCCTACACCAAGACAGCCAAGGGATTCCTGTATCAACACATACGACATCGCTTCCATTTTCCACTTCTAGTTTCCAAGCCCATCACCATGATAACCCTTCTCTTCAGACCTGCTTTTCTACTGACACTAGAATCAGGCTACAAACATCTGCAACTACCTCGTTATTTCTTCCCAGTACCTAAAATGATCCAGGCTACTGCTGTGACAAAACCACTAAGGCTGTTTCTGGCTCGCTTCCCACTTCTCTGATTATCTGGATCTTTTGTTTTCCATTTTTGCTTTGGCTCTAAGCTATAAGCTTAACTGAAGAAGTAGTCATCATCTTAATGTCCAATTGCACATCACTTTATCAAGGAGACTTGGTTCACAACTGGAATTCAAGTCATATGCAATTGAAAGAAGTACTTATAACAAGCCTATTACATATCGGTACTCCTCTACAGAAAAAAATACACCAACCGATCGCCAGCTCCTTCAAGATGGTTACTAAGAAACAATAATAATTTCCCTTGAAAAAAATGGCATAGTATTTATCAGACTCTTCCATACTTACAAAAACTGAAGTGAAATTCCTGTTTTCTTCAAGTTAGCAACGATAATATCCAGCTGATCCTCAGTGACAGGGCTACTAAGGTCTGTAAACAGTTCAATGTGTTTCTTCTCAAATTTCTTTCCTCTTAAAATACAAAAAGAACGTTTACATATATCAGAAATACTATCTATATGGCATTTTTCTAATTTTTCTTTATGAAACTAAAGCTTCACCAAAGTAGTATACTTGATTTAAAAAAAAAAAAATCAAATATACTTGGTAGTTCTACCACTGTTCCTATTATTTATGCTAAGTTTTTATCTGTATATCCCTCCTACTCACTCCTACCCTCTAATACGGAGGGCTCGAGTCCCGTGACTGTTTAAATCACTAACTACATCTAAATGAATAGAATTCTGCCAATTTTCACCAATGAAAACAAAATAAGTTACGCTGCTTATTGGTTGTAACTGGTTATTTCCTTTGCAGCTCTAAGTCTGTCCTTGTGCAAATGTAAAATGTATTTTAAATTACCGTTGCTGGTGGGGGCTCCATTTCAGTAAGTTAATTCAGTAGATGCATTGGATAAGATGGACTTTAAAGCCTACTTAATACACTAAGAAGCAGTAATAATAAACATCAGCGAGTTCTGCGAGTGACAGAACAAAATACAGTTAAATTGATACAGCTTTTATCTGGATATTCAAGCTTAGGGGTGATTTTCCTGAATATTTCCTGATAGTATTTTCTCAACTCTAGGTAAACTTCGTATCAAAGGGTTTGGTGCAAACAAGCAATTTACCCACAAGTAAACAAAAGCAGCTGCTCTGTAGGTATTCAAGGTTATATTGACATAAATACACTGATTTTAATTCACAACTCAGTTTTAACCGTTAAATTGATAGAGCTTTCCACACCGCTTAGACTTCATTCATAAAAATACAAATGACATCACTAAATCTACTCTTCCGCATTCACAGTTAGATCATATAATCTTGTTAACAAGTTCAATCTCTGTTTTCAGAGGAAGAAAGGTTATCTTCCTTTCCTTGGACCATCAGTTCACTGGGTCACATTTCCAGTCTTAAGTACTTTCACTGATAATTTTGTAACACTTGTGCCAACATTTTCTTTCAGCTTAAACAGTGTCTTTTCCTACCACAAGTTTATCCCCCAGAGCCTGCATGTCTACAAACAGCCACCTTATCTCCAACAGCCTTTAATTCCTTAGGCTGAACAAACTCACCTTTCTAATTTTGTTTTCTTTGTAAGGTGTGCCATCATCCTTATGAAACTGGCAGCATTTTAACATCTGAATTAGTGTTTTTTGAAAAGGGATCACAAGAAATGTGACACTACATGAAGTTTTTGTGCCTTGTAAAATGGCATTAATACTCTCAAGAATTTATTGCGAAGTTCCCAGTTGTATCAGAAAGCTCTTAGAATATGTGGAGAAGCTAGAGGTCTCTTGGGGCTTCTGCAGGGACAGACTCCTGTGGTGTGTTATTTGTTTTTAACATTTTAATTTTTCTAAAAAGCATTTTCCATATTTACAAAATACTGGAAATGTAATACTGTCAAGAAATCAGATCAGCTCCAAAGTGCAAGGTAAGAATTCTGTAAAAGGCTTTGGGTTACCTACTCACATTGTTTGCTTCTGAAGCAAGTCCATACACACAATAATTGCATCCAGAACTGAGCAATTTTAAGAAAAATCTTATTTAAAACATGAATCATGTCACAAAAGCAGCTTTCCTATGAAACAATTTTCTGTTTTCACCTCTCCCAAACATTGACAAACACATATTTTAGTTAACAAGCATAAAACTTTTTGACACAAGTACTCTGTAGATATCTACTGTGCAAAGGGCTCCTATATAACTTGTCTGTTTTGTGATCTTGTCTCTTCCCCATTTATCTGATGGAACAGTAGAAAGCCTCCTTCAGGGGCCAATCTTTAAACTGTGAATGAAGAAGCTCAAGTTCAACGAAAGAGCAAGCTAATCTTTACAATGCTTCTTTGGATCCACAAAGAAAATTTGCTTGGACTTTCAATATACGATACCATTTTCTCATGCAAGTCGTCCCTCAAAGCAGATGCATCTAGGAATCACTTCACAGCTTCTTCCTCATCACAATTTTCATCGGGAACGTATTTTTATCACTGCGCGCACACCTGCCCACCCACTGAAGAAGGAACAAGACTGTCTCTGCTCGGACGCAGCTGACTGGCTGCACACTTCTCTGACAGGTGGAGTAAAGCTCACGACAATCATTTGTGGCCAGAAAGAGAAAAGGCAACATAGGAAGACAAGCAGCACGTGAAACACACCCAAAGGGACACTATATAGATCACCTTTGTAGGGGTACAACGGAAGATTGGCGAGGAGGACTGTAGGTACGCTCAAGCAACCTGCACCTGAGGTGTCGGAAAACACTGTCTTGGGTTACAATATGTAACCAA
>NW_009692758.1:0-8578 GCF_000703405.1 Apaloderma vittatum
TTGGGTCCAGTTAGTTTGCTATCCCGATCAGAACAGCGTTTACCAAACAGCTCGCTGGAGCCTGCTGTCTCACAGGTTTTCCAGTACCCTCGGGGCTCGGCTGTTGCCTGACATATTTGCATATGAAAGACTTTCAGTATTCTGGTAACACAGTAGATTCTTCCTCTCTGACAGAAGAGCAGGACCCAGTTCATAAAATTCCATGCACTGTCGCTATGGTACTTTCTTGAATTAAGTTCCACGTCCAAGGGCTCTATTACCAGGGTAAGTACTAGGATAGTCTCATTTCTGCTATAACTGGCTTGGTACTTTTCCAGCAGTGGTACGATTTAACTTTTTCCAAGATTTTTTTTAACTTTTCCAAGTGTTTATAGGGAGAGCTGCTTTGTCATACCTGATTTCCTAGATTTATTTTGTACTGCAGGCTCTTAAGGAGGGGCAAGAAGAACTCTTCCATCAATAAATAGATATTTTTCAAGAGAAAATTTCAAGTGACATATCCCATCCTTTTTGTTTAAAATGGCGAATGGTGAAATGGCTTCAAAATCAGAGGGGAAATGAATGTCTTTTTCTCCGTATAAAAAAGTGAATTAAAAACAAGCTGCAGCATAAACCACATGTTGTCTGTGCTGCTGCCTGAAGTGTACCTGCTTCACGGGAAGTTCGTGCACATTTAACCTTTAAAAAACCTCATTCCAGAAAAGGGTTAGCGGCTACTGGGAAGCCCATGTGAAACATTTGTTTTCGCATTCCTCTGTTGAGAAAGCTGGGAGAAAGCACCAGTGAAATCTCGAGTCAAGTGAGACTGAGAACGCCACAAGTGCCAAATCAATCCTTCCAAACCAGTGCGGGAAGTTAATTTGAAAAAGTTGATTCTGGTATTGAGAATTCAGCTCCAAATTTCTGACAATTATTGACAATTTTCATAGCGTCTTTTAATGTCACTTAATTAAAAGACTTGGTCTGCATGTGAATTGGGAACCATCAGGATTTGAAAGAGCTGTGAGGTGTAAGGCTTGATTACACGCCTCTGTTTGGGACAGCAGGAAACTCATGCTGTCATGAGCATTCCACAGCTAAATAACTCCCCTAAAGAACATAACATAATTTCAGCTAAAAAGCTTTAAATACTGTGGGCAGTATATTATTATATATAATACGAGATTTATTTGTTGACTTGGTTGTTATCAGTTCCCAGAGTGAGGAACCCCCGTCTAAGTAGGGTTATATGGCCGTAACGAGCCAATATCAGGATCTCTCGCAGATCCTTGTGAGCAGAGAGCTGGCGCCATGTCTGACAGGAGGCTGAGGTATGCCTGTCTCACACAGGTTCTATTCCTTAGTGTAGCCCCTATGGCATGATTTGCTGCTTTATTCACGTGGTTTCCAAGAGGGCTTTTCACCCACAAACCTCTCTGCCTGTAGCTGAAGGGTTGGCTCTTGAAATAGCTGGTGTCTCGTTTTTAAGTCCAAAACCTGCCTATTTTCACTTGTCTGACACGTCAGAACCATCTGAAATGGACAAGACCCTAGCGAAATCAGTCATCAGTCAAGTAGAAACTTGAAAATTAGTTGGTTTTTTTCTTTTTTCCTTGAATCCCTCAGCCTGTTTACTGGAGGAGGATTTCTGGAGCCTTGCACACTGAGCCCATTGAAAGCCCTGGCTAAAGCTGGAGCTGCAGTTACAGCTGAAGGTAAAGAAGTGGTTGGGGAAGGAGGAGGGATGGGTCGTTATTCTTAAGTTTCCTTCTTAGAAGTATTATTTTGCAAACAGAAGATCTTGAGGTACAGGAGTAGGAGAGTGATGAAAGAAACCTGTGACAGAGGCAGAAGCAGAGACTGTAGTCCGTGAAATCACTAGTGCTGGATGAGTAAAAAAAATCCATCTCTGGCAGTAACGCTCCGACTGCTCTAGCAGTGTGTGTAACTGTCCTTTAGTGAAGCTGCTGTCTGCTCGGCCATGGCTGAAGACTGCCAGGTCTGAAAATACTTTGCTTCAGAGTTTATTTGTCTTGCCCCAGCGTTGCATCTTTACCTGTTTGAATTTTGCCAAGTTCTTGATCAACACCTGCTAGCAATAAGCTATACAATCTAACTGTAAACCAAAGAGAAAATTATTCTCCAACTGTTTTGAAGAAATATATTTCTAACAAGAAGCCCTCTTAACAGAATTTTGTTTGCTGTTGTCACAGTAGGCATGTATCTTTGCATTTAGGTTATCTGCAGATTTAAACCTCTACTCCTTCAGCTACATGTCTGGTGAGGATTTTCTAATGCTTCTGATCGTTCTTAGCATTTGCCACTCACAAAGCACTCCATCATGTCTTCCTACTCCTTTTTGAAGTGAAAAAAGGCAATCTAATAAGGGAAATCAGATTTCTAAATTACATACATGGAGTGAAAAACATTTTTCTCAATTTATTTTCTGTATAATGTATTCTGCATCTTCGAGTTTTGTGTTATTTATTTATTTTGTTTGAGATTGTGTCTTTATTCAGTGGTTTGAATGGTGTACGTGTCTGTCGTGATGCAATGCGGAGCCTGTAAGATGCTGGTATGGTTCAGATTTTTCCTCCCAGTGTGGAGTATTTGGTGTTTAATTGCATTTGGATCTCGTGTGTGAAAATGTTGATTGCTCACCAGGCTCCCTCTTAAGAACTTGACACTCTCTCTGTCATGATTATCCTGAATAATTTCATGTAATCTGCGTATTTTGTAACTGCGAGCTCCATTCTCTTCTGACGTAGCAAAGGGAGTCTGAGTAAGAGCAGAATACTTGGAGCGTACTGGAAACGACTTTAGAAACTAAGTTATCAAGTTAGTGCTTCTCAGCTGTATATGGGAGAGCAGATCCATTTCTGTAATTTAAATTTAAAGTTAAACCTAGGATATAAGATATCATTGTCTAAATGTCATTGCTGAAATGCAGCTCAGAGTTGGGGGCTGTAATGGCAGCTTTTCTGTATTTCGTATATTATGATTTCATAGATTGGAGTTTTCAAGAAGTGATCCAAAGTAGGCTGGGTATTAACGTTATTGCGTAAGTATTCTGGGTTGTTTCTCTCAGGGCATTAAGAAGGAGGCTGTATTGTTGTTTTATTTGTAAATTATGATGCTGCACCACTCATTTTCTGCTTTTGTGTTGTTCCGAAAAGAGACTCTCTTTTTCGGCTTGTGAACAGTCTGTGGAGTATTTAGATTAATGCAAGTGATGGGATTGGATTTATAAGAATTATTTAAAACTCTTTAGCTTTCCAGTTGAACTCCAGCCAGACAACTGTTTAAGATTGTGTTCGTATTATCAAAATGGCAAAGAATCAAAGCTAATTAAAAGACCTGATCTGACTCACAGGAAAGTCAAGAAAAATGTTTGTGCCTTTTTCCATCAGGGGCTCACCTCATTGGCTGGAAGTCAGGGCTTATTTGTAAGCTAAAGGAATAAATATATTTTGAAAAACCTGCAAGCGATGCAAACAAAATATTTTGGTGACATCTTGATACGACATGGTCTTCATATGACGTCTAGTCGCATGGAGATTGTGTTACGCTAGAGGTACCTTTAACTGTAAAGGAAACAAAGAGCAATGGTTTCATTTTAGTGCTGCCTCTGTTCTAAACCCCAAGGACAATCTTTGTGGCTCCAGCAGGGGCAAAGAAAAGTCACAGCTGCATTCAGTTTTATTGAACTTGAAAGTGTAACATCCTTCTGTGAATCATTCCATCTTTTGGTGTATTTCTCTATTAGTATGTGTCTAATACCTGAATATTGTCTTTAATGGCTGCAGCAGTATTTTATAGATAATTTGGAAGCATGGAAGGAAAGCGAAGCTGCTCACAGAAACATGAGTCCTGTGTAAGTCATACATATTAAAACCAGGTTAATGCTTGGCTTTTTTTTTTTTATCTGCCCTGAAATAGGTTGCCTTAAAGTTCCTGTTACAGTGGTCGCAAGGATTCTTGCATCCTCATCATCCACAGAACAAAGCACATGTTCCTAAAACTTGAATAGACAACCCAAACATTCCTATTCACAAAGAAAGAGCACGTATGTTCCCAGGCGTAAGGAAAAGATAGTGTGCCTGCATCTATTGAGATACTCCTCACATTCAGGTTATATAATTATTGCAAAGTTCAAACCTGACAAGTTTTGCAGAAGGCCTATCTTTTATTAGACCAGCTAGTGTAACTGCCAGAGGAAAGGGGCTTTTGTGCCAAAACCTTCTAGGTTTCAAGCTCTTCTAGCTGGTCTAGTAGAAGTTAGTACCTCTGCCCGTGTCCTTACTGTGCTTTACTTTACAGCTGGACATGTTGCTGGACTTGAGGGCTCCAGAGGAGCTGGTTTTGCTTTCTGTTGGTCATCACTAGGGTTTGGTAGGGGCACGTGTGCATAGCTTCGGTTTAGGCCGTGCAGCGAAGCAAATAATTCAGTCAGTGAATCACTGCAATGTTCAAAATGCACAGACGTGCAGAAGGATCCCGTGTGAACTGCTGGGATACCTGCGTAGTGGGTTTATCACCTCGCGCTGTCTGCTTTTTGCAAACTGTTAGGACAGCATAAAATCCTGGAGGAAGTCCACACTCGTGGGGGGAAAGTATTAATTTCAGCAGAGTTGTGGGAAGCCCGAGCAGCGTGGATCTCGGAGAGTGGCACAGATCCTGTTTCTGTTGGTTAAGAGTCTTGAGAGAGCAGTGATTCCCCAGCTCATGACACATAATACTCAATTCCTTCCACATCTAGTCATTCAGCTTTCACAGGTTTTGCCTAGAAGCAAGTATTCAGTTTGCCTTTCCTACTTGGGAGGTGTGGAGCATCTGTCAGAGTAGTTATTTTTTATGTCTGTCACGTGAGACCTGGAGCTAAAATCCTGAGCTGGTTGGTCTGTATGTACCCAGCAGGTCGCACAGCTGATGGCAGCCACGATAACGTGTGTGTGACCATGGCTGAGACTCTCCTCTCCCTCTTCCTCTCCTCCCTTTCCTCCTCCTCCTACCTGATCATCTCCCCATGCTCTCTCCCTTCCCTGGCCCCCAGTTGCTTTTCTTGGGACCTCGCAGGGAAATTCTGTGGTCTCAAAAGCTTGAGTGAGTTGTGAAAAGCTTTTTGTTACCTGCCAGAAGTCACTTGTCTTTGCGAGTCTTGCTTGCTCCTCTGGTTATTTTTACTTGCAGAGTGGCTTTTTTTCCCCCCATTCTTCAGCTGCCGGGCAAAATGGCGCTCATTTGGCTTCAGTTCTGACAAAAGATAAATGAGCTTTGGGCCCTCAGTGATTCACTCGAGCTGCCAGGGGGTTCCAAAATAGCAAACTATTTTTCATAACTGCAATGTGATATGAAGTGAGTTGCAGCAGGTGCTCTAACATATACTACAGCCGTTTGTGGAGTGGGGAATTCATTAACTTTCCTCATTTGTCCAAAAAAAGTCACCTTTCCGAGTGGCTACCGTTCTGTCTTTGCCAGCAGAAGGTATGCTCCCCTCAAGTTAGAGAAAGAACGAGGGATTCGGTTGTGTAGCAAGTACATATGGACATGGTACAGCGAGGTTAATTTGTTCATCTTGTGGAGAATCATTCTCATTTCGTAGATTGATCATTTCCTTTTCCATTCAGCGTAATCTGTGTTGCTGTTTCTCTCAGGGCTGTCTCTCAGACAGCATGAATCCATGCTTTTTTGGCCTGTATCTTATTTGTAACAGCATTACCATGTCTTTTGCGTTAGCAGATTTGCTACAAGTAGGACTTCTAGTTGTAGTTCAGGAAAAAAAATGGAGTATTTAAGAGCTGACAGTGTGCTCTTGATAGGTTTCCTTTCTTGGACCCACCATGAAGAAATCAAGTGCACCAGAGAATCTGGTGATTCAGTATTCTCTGTCCTTTTTTTGTGTAAGATCCTGTAAAGCTGCTCCACGGCCCTGAGTACGCTGCTGGGGAAGAGGCCGTCAAGGTGAACACCAGCACATGCCAGGGCCTTCCTCCTCCCCTCCCAGAGGTGTAAAATGGGATGCTGATGCTGATGGAACCAAGGATGCCCTAAAGGCCAAGCACAGGTCTTGCACAGGTCCCTACCTGAGATCCCAGTGACATAAATAGGGTCCCGTGTAACCGCTCAGGTCCTGCAGAATCAGCTCGTGAAGAATTTATGCCCGTATAATTGCTCAGACATGGAAATTGTAATAAATATTAATGTTATTCTCAAGGAACAGTTTCCAAAGAAGAAATGTGCAGATAAATTTAAACTTATGCATATTTTAATCCATAAAATATAGATTATTTTTTTTCTTAAAGTACCGGAGTATTTAAACCTTATATATGTATTCTATACAAATGCTTTCCTACTGAGTAAGGTTTTTGTGGCCATATATGTTGTACCTAGAGGTCCAACACGCAGCATCACGTTTACAAGCACATCTTAACTGCAAAACATCTTTCTTCCCTGGGATATGTAGCACCCAAATAAATAAATGCTGTCAGTGACTTAGAGGCCCCTCTTCTGTTGTGAATACCAGCATTATAGATTCTTGTACAGTTCGGGAGCCCATTTCTACTGCCCGGCGAAAATCAGTGATCCCGAGGACTCACTGGAAGCCACCTCCCAACACCCTAATCCAGAGCATCCCCTCTGAGGCGGCACCAGCTTAATGGATGGCTACACCTCACCCTGGGGGCTGAGTTTCCAGCGCATGCTTTGGTCTTCGTGTAGGATTCGCAGTATGATTTTTTCACTGCAGAATTTGGTCTCGGTGGTTTTCTGCTGCTGAAGAGTAATGCAGAAAACAAGAGGCTAACTGGCAGGGAAAGGGGACGTTGTACAAACTATTTTTAATACTTGTTGTCATCCTCTGCCTCTGATGGAGGTAGGAACTTCTCTGTTGCAGATACATCACTCTTGCCCTTCCAACGAACAGCAGTACAAGTGGCTTGCTTTAATCCCCCAAAACTGAAAGCAACGCCAGGAGACAAGACTATTTTCCCTTTTATAACTAATAGAAAACATATTTTTAAAACCTACTGACTTATTTAGAGGCAATATCATTAAACAATAAACCTCAACAAAGCCAGGAAGCAACATCACTAAACTGGTGCTGTAAGATTGTGGCATGTGTGAGAGACACAAAGACTTGAACTCTGGGAATGAGGTTTTTCAGGAGAGTTTTGCTAGATAATAAATTCATCCTAGGTTTACCAAGACAGTAGTGTTCCAGCCGGGCATCTTGGCTGTTGCCGTCCTTGAATCCTTATCTAGAACCTGGCAAACCACTGCAGTCCCTGCAAGGGTGGATTTAATGCTTCAGCTGTGTGTGTAAGAAAAAGCTTTTGGAAGTTACATGTCCCTTTTGCAGGCTTGGTGTGCCCCTGATCCCATATTTCGGGGTGCCTGCTTCCACGGAGAAATGTTTAAGGGGCTCCAGAGACCACCACCTCACCCGTGGGGCGTGCAGGGACGTGGACCCCTGTGAAAGCAGTCCTCTCTGAAGATCAAACCTTTGAATTTCAGAGAGGCAACCCTGGACTCTGCCTTCCACCTATTCCTCTGTCTATAACCTTTCAGAGAAATATATATCTTAGTCTTATTTGTTATTTGAAAGTAAGAGACGCATCATTTTCTGCACCCAGTTGTGTTCTTAGATTGGAGACGATGCCCCCTGCAGCTCTAAACACCCTCCTTTCTCATTATAACGACATGCTTAAAAGCCAGTCATTTTAGGGGATATCAAAACATGTTATTCTAGAGATGCCTGCTGTAGCTAATGTTGCATCAGCATTTTTATTTTAAAGATATTTTTCTGAGACCTATAACCAGGCCATAAAAACTTATGCAAGGCAGCCATTTTTATGTAGGAAAATGTTGTAGTGTTGGTGAAATCTGGTGTTAAAGAAAGCCTGGCAAGCATTGCTAAGCCTCCTGTCAAGAGGAACGTCTTTTATTAATTGTTCTAAGTATATAAATTAATGTGGAGATTTGGAGAATGCAAATGTCAAGCAGTCTCCTGTGGAGCTGGAAATATAACTGTAACAGAGTGGTGTTCAGAAAGGCCGTTACAAGTAATTTCAAACCTTTCCAAAAGCTTAGTGGGCAACTGTCCTTCCGTCATAACAATGGCAGACGAGCCTGTCCTCTGCAAGCATTTCAAACCTTTCCAAAATCTTAGTGGGCAACTGTCCTTCAGTCCTAACAATGGCAGACGAGCCTGTCCTCTGCAAGTTTATGTTTGCTGCATATCCAGATGTGCTTCAGCCCACCTGTTTTTCAAGACTAAGGCTCCAAAATCCTTTGTTGAGGATACTCTGGCATGCTTGGTCATTAGATTTTGCTTGCTAATATGTATTATGTGACAAACTTAGGCTGAGCCACCTTCAGATCTTCTAAAATGTTGTTGTGAGAAATCACATAATAACTGACCTGTAACTCCTAGTTTCCTTAATTAGTGCGCTCAGGAAGAGAGGGAAGGACTACTGCAAAATACGGGCTGCTGAGTCCTCGGGTTTTCCAGGTAGTCCATAACTATGTTGACATTTCCGTACCTAAAAGGGTAGCGTGCCATGGCATGTGCTGCTTTTCTGCAAGGCAGTTGGGAATATCT
>NW_009692759.1:0-15712 GCF_000703405.1 Apaloderma vittatum
CAGGTCCTGCCGGAAATCCGGAGTTCAGTAATGCCTGTCGGTTTTCTAAACTTGTAAATCGGTTCTTTAATAGTGAAATTACGCTGTCGGGTTTCACAGATCATGCTGCCTTGGGAAACGAGGAGTGGAATCCCTGGGAAGCGGAGGAGAAAAGTGAACTGGCAGCTTCTCAGCAGAGATACGAGGCTAGTCTTAAGATGATAAAAAATGCAAGAGCTCACCTGGAGCAAACCAGGCTTAGAGTGCAGATTTGGGGCAAAGCAGCAATTGGTAAGCAGATGTAATCAATGTCGGTTTATCACTTAACCATTCTGATATAGCACTTCGTTGTTTTTGTTTTAATAACTGAAATTTACGATTAAATAATATGGATATCTGTGCATGAAGACCATTAAGGTCTACTTCAGAATCATATAAAATTTGAGAAGCAGCGGCCGTATTATATAAGGGGCTCTGACATTTCTTCCTCAAGTTCTTACACTGTTATTGATGCCGCGAAAAGGCCGAAATCAGAACTTAATAGCCTTGACGTCTATTAAGCAGGTATTCTTTATTGCAGCGCTGGGCACAGCTGGGATGGCTCCGCCAGGCTGAGTGTACAGCTTATGTACAGTTTGGAGATACATAGTCATGCGGTTTCGGAGAACTCATTAACATGTGTTGCCGCCCGCTCCCGCATGCACAGTACAGTCTTTCAGCGGTCATTAGGGGTCTCTAGTGGTTGTTTTACTTCATCATGGTAGTCTTCATCGGGGTGTCATTTTGATGTACTCCATTCAGTTAACTCCTCGTCTTTGTTAAGAGACGCCAAGGCTGGCCTGGGCTGGTTCTGCATACCTTAATGGAGTTTGGGAGTCCTGGGGTATTCTGTCTCTGAAGATAAGAGCATCCTGTCCTTGGGGATAAGCTCACCTTGTCGAATACGTTTGTCTCATACCTCCATTCTCCCACTGATTCTGCTTGTCCAAGCATATTAAGTCTCCTACATACCAGCTAAAACTACAGTTCTGGCTCTAACTACGGCTCCAGCTAAAACCACAGCTTCATTATGCTTTCTTATTTCCCAAAAATACTTGTATTTGCTGGGAGTGTAGAGTATGCAAGATCCATGCATTTAAATTCTCCATCGTATATTCATTTATATTTTAGGTCTTTACTTTTGGCAGCATGTTTTGGGAGGGCCCCTTGAGCCAGCTGATGTGACTGCACAGTGGAGAGAAGGAAGCCAAAGAGCAGGAAAAACATATTTCAGGTATGTTTGAGATGCATGATGTTGACTTCATTTGTTAACTTTAACAAACAATGCATTGGAAAGTTTATAAGATGCACATATCTTGTCTATCCCAAAATTGCAGTTATTTCAGTATCGGTTGCAAATACTTTAATTTTGTCTTGTTTTGAAAACTATGGAATATGTCCACGACTTCGCATTCAAAATTATCACAAGAACAGTTACATTTATTCATGAGAAACGTGTTTGATAAACCCAGCAAATTCTAGCCCAGACATATGACTATTAAAAAAATAGAAAACTAAGGAGCGATTTCATTTGCTGTTTTATGAAGATTTGTATACTGGAAAGAAATGTAGCAAGACTTACCAATGGTGAGAGGAAGGGCAGCCAACAGACCTCGGGAGGCGGGGAAATACAACCCTGGGAAAAGTCTGAAAAGCAGTTTGTGGCTCATAGTTGACTGAAAGAAGCGTGGAAGCAGGGAGATGTCTGCTGTTATTTGGTTTCTGTTGTATTCAGGGCAAAGGGACTTCACTCATTCTTGCATGAGTAGGGTTGTAGCAAAATCATGATTTGTTTGTATTTATAATATTTATGTAAATATGTATTTATAATAAAAAAAATCTGTGACACCTAGCATCTGGTTAACTACTTGGTTTGCAAAGCAAAATTTTGTATGTAAGGGAAGATTACACATTTGCTTTAAAAATTAATCTGTGATAATGCGTGTTTTAAGACTGTTGTCAAATGTTTTATATTGTTCAGTGAATGATATAGAACTTTTCTCCAAGGTCCTATTTAATACCACTTTCAAGGTTTTTTTATAAAGATACCGTGAAAGGTGAAGGATTTTTTCTCTATTTGACCCAGATTTCCTGCAGGATTTTTTATTTATCTGGCCAGTTTGCCAGTCTGCAGTAGTAGCTTTCCAACAACATTTTGCACCAGGACCCATCTGTTAACAAAGTATTCTTTTAAAATTTAAGAGAATTTAATTTCTGAAAATTGTGTTACTTTAAAAAGGTACTTTTCCTTTGCACAGTAAGGTGGGGTTCTAGCTGAAATTTGCAGATCACGTTTGAAGAAAGTACATGATTGTGAATTGAAAGGTATTATTTTAAGAGATCGTAAAAGTTTGTCATCGCTTTGAATTGTTTAACAATGTATCTGGCTGTGTACCTGTTACAAGCCACAGAATCTTTTTAGTAGTGTCTACATCACATTTGTAAGTGAATAAAAAATATTTTCTAGAAAGACACGTAGCCTTGATTTAAACATCACAATTATTAGAGTGTCTGGTTTACATCTAAGGAAATAGATGAAATGATGTAATCTTTAAAAAAATAGCTGTATTCGTTGTCTGCAAATATCACCAGATCCTACAAGATTAGTGAATCAGCTATGAATGATGCTATTGCATTTTGGTAGTCTCTTTGACAGAGAAGAGAGCTTTCCATTCACAAATGTGGAGAAAGAGTACAGTACTTTCTTTGAATAGGAACCAGAGCCTGCAGTGTTGTTGGGAAGAAACTTTTTTGTTTCCAGAATTAAAATCTCGGGCACTGCAGAAATCAGCGACACCCTACCAGATAGATCGTCTTCTTGATATAGACATGAGGATTTTTTTCAAGGCCTTGCTTCATGTTCATAACATGAAAATAATTTGCTGCACTTAATGAGTCTGTCACTTGAATGATTATGTTGTTTTTTCTCTCTGTTCTACCTGTTTCAGTTGAATAATGACCTCAGATCATTCCTTAGGGTATGCACCTCTCAAAGAAAGACTTCTATACGAGCATTTAAATACCTTCTTGTGACTTTTAATGTAACCAGTCTTAGTAGAGTCTTTATTTTTAGTTCAACTTGGATGCTAAATCTTATAAAAATATAAAGTCCAAGTTTGATACTAACATAAGAGAGGTTAAAATTTGACAGACTGGCAGGTACTTGTGCAAGGTATAGAAAGCATGTAAATATAACTGTTATTTTAATTACTGGTTTTTATTGTGGTTTTATTGTTAAAGTATGGGATTTCCACGGTGTTTCTTTTTCCCCACTGTAATTTTTTATGCTGTTAAACTTCATATTTTCCTACACACAGGTTGTTGCTTCCCCACCTTCACATCCCGTTATTCCTGTAAGGTTGACAGCCTCACAGCACTGTGTCCATAGATAAAGACCTTTTTCCCCAGGTCTCTTTTACAAGCTGATCACTGGATCAACTCTGTATCCTGTTCAGTATTTTAGGCATTCTGATGCTCAAAGTGTTCCCTCCTCTGAATCCCACTGATTCTTTACTCATCATCTGTTAAATGAAGTGGAGTTTTTTTCTCATTGTCTATTAAACTTTGATTTTAAGTCTTGATGTGACTTACATTTAATCTGTCAGAAGTCTTGATTCCAAATCATAAGTCTCATGAATCTTGGATCTAAAATACACCCACTGAGCCAGCAGCGTGTCCGCTTAACTTAGGTTTAGAATATGCTTACCTAAGGTCAGTCTGCTTCGGAAAACCTCACTGGGGTAGTTTTTACAGCTTCTGCTGTGAATTTTCTTTTCCTTACTAAGCACATTTGAACTGAAACTAGTTGTCGATTTCAGCAATTCTTGAGTTAAAATTCATTCTTAGTCTAAATTAGTAAAAACTTGTGCTCATTCTAAATTAAGTTTTGGTAGTAGCTGAAAAACTGTAGTAATGTACCAGGTTAAAAATCTAAGACTTAATTGACTCTTGAAAAAAAAAAATTGCTAGCTTTGTCCCCTCTGCTCTTTCCCAAACCAAGTAATCACTAATCCTTCGAGTTCAGCCAATAGTCTGTTAACAGAGCAGTTACCTGCAGAGCAGGAGGTGGCAAACACTGATTTGCTTCCTTGCAATTCTTAAATGGCTGTTGTCAAATATTTAAAAATTGTTAGTGATTTAATGATTTTGCTACGTGATTGAAATTCCCATGGTAAATACATTGTGTGTGATCTAGAAATGCAATTTTCTACCTAAAATGTTTGTGCTGACTGGGTTATATCAGAACCTCAAGTTTGACCTGGGTCACAAAAGCAACTAAGTTTACATTTAGGTAGGTACCTCTGGTGTTACAAATTCTACTCAGTATCAGGTGACACAGTGGTCTAACCCTAACTTAACCAAAGTTACAGAGAAAAGTAGTATGCCAAACTGGTTAAGTCTCCCTCATAATCATACCTTGTTAGTATACTCTTAGAGATTTTTGGGAGGACCTCTCTTGTTCTAATATAGTGTTAATTGGTTATTACTGGAGTTAAGTAAAAGGTTTACCTTTAGTGAACATCCAAGTACATGCTTTTTTAAAAAGTTGATTATTTACCCACATTTTGATGTTTGAATATGGCAGTAGTTCTGATTTATTGACAAAATACCTTATTTTCATTTGAGTATAAATCTCCTTTTTCCTGAAAAAAAAAGATGAAGTCAACTTTATTCCTGTATTAATCTGTAGATGGTAACAAAAGAAATGGTCACAGTTGCACAGTTACTTTGCAGTATATTGCATTTATATTGTGGTCAAGGGAACAGTCTAGACTGAGACCTATGTCTAGTGTAGTCCCTCAGGGATTGGTACTGGGACCAGTATTATTCAATATATTCATCAGCGAACTGGATGAGGGAACAGAGCACACCGTCAGCAAGTTTGCTGATGACACAAAACTGGGAGGAGTGGCTGACACACCAGAGGGCTGTGCTGCCATTCAGAGAGACCTAAACAGGCTGGAGAGTTGGGCAGGGAGAAATTTTATTAAATACAACAAGGGCAAGTGTAGAGTCTTGCACCTGGGAAAGAACAATCCCAAGTACCAGTACAGGTTGGGGACTGGCCTGCTGGAGAGCAGTGTAGGGGAAAGGGGCCGGGGGGGGGGATCTGGTTGACAGCAGGATGACCATGAGCCAGCAATGTGCCCTCGTGGCCAAGAAGGCCAATGGCATCCTGGGGTGTATTAGAAAGGGAGTAGCTAGTAGGTCGAGAGAGGTCCTCCTGCCCCTCTACTCTGCCCTGGTGAGGCCACATCTGGAATATTGTGCCCCTCAGTTCAAGAAGTACAGGGAACTGCTTAAAACAGGCTGAGGGAGCTGGGTCTCCTTAGCTGGAAGAAGAGGAGGCTGAGGGGTGACCTCATTAATGTTTATAAATATGTAAAGGGTGAGTGTCAGGAGGATGGTGGCAGGCTCTTTTCAGTGATGTCCAGTGATAGGACAAGGGGCAGCGGGTGCAAGCTGGAGCATAGGAGGTTCCAAGAAAACATTGGAAAAAACTTTTTCACTGTGAGGGTGGCAGAGCACTGGCACAGGCTGCCCAGGGAGGTTGTGGAGTCTCCTTCTCTGGAGACATTCAAAACCCATCTGGACACGTTCCTGTGTGACCTACTCTAGGTGATCCTGCTCTGGCAGGGGGGGTGGGCTAGATGATCTCTAGAGGGCCCTTCCAACCCCTGACATTCTGTGATCTATGATTAAAGAAAGAAAATATCTGGAGTACAAACTACAGAGTAAGGATGTTTGGAGGATTAGGGCCAATAATTTGTCTTAAAGGTGTTTACTGTTTGTATTTTGATTTTCACAGCTTCATCACTGGTCCATCTGTAGTTCCTGGCTACTTCTCAGTTGAAGCTGAAAATATTGTACTAGTTCTGAACGGAAGAGAAAAAGCAAAGACTGCTTACGCCACTCAGTGGTTGCATTACGCACAAACATTAATTCAGACTCACAAAATACAGCACGTAGTGGTTGTGCTGCTGGGGAATGAGCAGTGCAACAATGAATGGATTCAACCATACCTGAAAAGAAATGGAGGATTTGTAAATCTGCTCTTCGTTACATATGATTATGCATTGGTAAATGAAGAAGATATTTTCCAGTGGCCATTGGGAGTAGCTACGTAAGTCCTGTAGGCACAAAACAAAATCGAAACTTAGTTGTTATGCATGAAGTATGGAAAATACGTCTGAATATTACTGCTGATACCCAAAACAACTGTAATAAGTAAAATTGAAGAACATGATCCTATTAATGATTTCCAAATCCAGGGCTGGAATCTTTGGAAATTGCATTTAGCAATAAAAATTATAACAGTAAAAGAACACTAGGATTTAGGGAGCTTAAAAAAAATTAACCTGTGCCTGATGGGGTTTCTGTTTGTTTACTTTCTCTTCAATAGATTTGCTTTTGAGAGTCATGGTAACTGCTGATGTAATATATACCAGTGACATGGAGATTTAAAAGATACTTAGGTAACTAAGTTCCAACTACTGCTTGTGTAGGAAAGGAAAGGGATGGTACTGGTGGTACTTTTTAAAATTCCTGTTATGGCTCAAGAGGAAATTGTATGCATCCCATTTGAAATAATATACTGCAGTATCACAGTGACATAAGGTGGCTTAACTGCTAACTCACAGAAACACTTACTGCTCAAACTGTTTATGTGGAATAGATAAAGGTTGGTTCAGTTACATGCATTTTTACGCCTTATTAACAGTTAATAGTGTTAAAGTTACTTATGGTAATATAAGATGAAAAGAATACAGGATTATTTTTATATTTTATATTGAATTTTAATTCATTATCCTGTATTGAGCCAGTTGGCAAGCTGTACAGAGTTTTTATACATAGCTTGAACTTGCTCACAGTGTTAATGAAATACTCTAAATTTGCATTCTTGATGGTATCAGAGAATTCATTCCATTGGAAGTTACTAAGTAAAAGGAAGTTGGGTGGGGAGAGACAGATCAGGTATCAAAATGAGGCTTCGCAGCCCATGCACACCAATTGTTTTAAAACTTCTCCTTAAAGGTACACAGATGTGCCAGATTTTTCAAGTGAAGAGGGAAAATAAAAATGTAGAATCCTGAAAAATTATTTGGCATGAAGGAAAAATATTTTTTCTGAAAGTGAGCAAATTAACATTCAGCATGCAGAAGAAGAATGAGGAAAGGACTGTTCCATCAAAATTTGAGAGGGTGAAGAAACTGAGTATGTCTTCAGAACCATTAATGGGAATGAAGAAATTACTACGAAATAGAGACTACCTTTGAAACCAGTAAAGAATTGGGATCAGGGTGTAGCTTTTCTTACAAAAAAAGAAACAACAGAAGCAGAAGAAAAGTGGTCTGTCAAAAATAAGACATTAAAAAAAATATCTGTCTTAATTTGAAAATGCAAAGGAGCGGAAACTTTTTACACATTCACCTGTTCCAGGAAAAAATACTAACGTTATGTAATTAAGAAGTTAATACTAGTCCTTCAGCTGAGGCAGTGTTTCACTGTCTTGTCATGCTGGCCACAATAAGTTATGTGAGATTCAATCAGTCAAAAACCAGAAGAATGCTTGATGTGATGAAAACATGTCTAAAAGAATGGCATACAGCTTACACTGGATCCCAGGACTTTGCGTTGGTTTTGCTGAGTCCAAAAAGGCAAGTTAAGTAGCCTGTGTGACAAGGTATTTGACTTGCACGACATGCTATTTAGTAGCCAAAAGATAGCAGTACTGAAATCCACCAAGATCAAAGTGAGATTTTCCTGTGAGAGGTTCCCAGTGGTATTTTCAGCTGATAATCATCAGTGATTAAGGTAGCTCCCCAGTTACCATTAACCTATGCACTAAAGTCAAAACTAGTGGTTGCGTCAAAAAGAGCTACTTTTGAAAAAGACAGTTTCTCAAGGATATTTTGTAACATGCACACATAATAACTCTGATGTTGAAAGAAGACGTAAGTACTCTGGAAAGTCTCTGAGGAGAGTGATTGGAGCAAAGGGAATAAAGACCAACTTGTAGGAAAGGGCTGGACTGGTTTGCTTGTGGATTCATCTGTTTTTGTAGATATGGACTGTCAACAAACAGGTGGTTTTAGTCTTAGAATTTGCTGCACTAAAAGTGAAATAGTGCAAAATGTTTTTTTTCTTTGACATGAACCATGTAATTGTCTAATGTGTATACATTGGTTTTACAGCTACAGAAATTTTCCCGTTGTTGAACCCAGCTGGTCAATGCTGCATGATCCAAGATCGTATCTGTGTAATTTCTTAGGAACCGTTTATAAGAACTCTTCTAGGGAAACTCTGATGGAAATTCTGTCGCAGGATGGGCTTGACAAACTTTGTTGGATTGCAGCCAGAGAACAGTGAGTCTTTGATTTACTTTGTGAAAATATTCAGACTTTTTTGCCTGTTCATTATTACCAATCTTTTCTTAGGTGGTAAAAAGTAGTACAAGTCACCACTCATAATTAAAACAGAGAAAACTGATGAGACCCTTCATACAGGTCTTCGTAATGTAACAGCCGTTTTGTTGCCATATTTTACATAAAGCATATTTTTAAATACATAGAAAAATCTCAAATATGTACTACATATGAGGACCATCATGGTTTTTTCTGATATACTTTTGATTGTAGTGGGAGAAATAATATTTGTCTTGCACTGCGAATGTCTTAATGTCTTAGTAGAGGAAAAAGACAGCTGTATTTTGTTTTGTTCCATATGTGAGAGTGGATTTAATCTGTACGGTATGGTTCTTTTTTATTTAGAATAGGTAGAATAGATCTTTTGGCTAACAGGAATAGGACTCCATTTGTATTTTTTTAATTTTGCCAAGCAACACCTGTAAAGTGTTTGGTAGCAGACACAGTAGTGCCTCAGCTACCCCCATGAAGAATCTCGGGAGATAGATTGTATCTGTCACAGAAACTCTTACTTCACGGAAGTTCTGGGGCACTTCAAGCAGATGGATTCAGGTTAATGGATTGCTTTACATCCTAATGTTTGAAGAGCAAACCTGTACTGATTTGAAGTGTTTGAGGCCAAAAAAATTTCATGGAAAAGTCCATTGAGTTTCTCCCTGTGTGTCTACTTCTGCATTGTGCGGTGAAGTAAGTTGACATATGCATCACCCAAGTTGTGTAGAAGATGTAAAAAGGCATTTCAATTTGCCTCTTACTACTTCTGAGTGTTAGTAATTTCCTAAAAGGACCATATCTTAAAAATGTTAGAATCTATTTTTAACAGTGACATTTTCAATAAATAATTAGAGGACTCTTTAAGATAGTTAAGAATAAAAGTAAAAGCCTATTCATTGTCTGTGTCATATAAAATTCATACACTGATGGCATTTTCAGTTTTATAAATAATTGAAATTAAAGCATATCTCTATTTTTTCATTGTGGTGCCTTTCGGAAAATTGTTAATTTTCAACCCCTTTACTTTCCTAGGTGGCAGCCTCAAGAAACAAATGAAAGTTTCAAAAACTATCAAGATGCCTTGCTGCAGAGTGATTTGACATTGTGCCCAGTGGGAGTAAATACAGAATGCTATAGAATTTATGAAGCTTGTTCATATGGATCTCTGCCTGTTATAGAAGATGTAATGACACCGGGTGACTGCGGAAATTCATCAATGTACCACAGTGCTCCATTACAATTATTAAAAACCATGGGGGCTCCATTTATCTTTATTAAGAACTGGAAAGAGCTTCCTGCTGTTCTAGAGAAAGAAAAAAAAATGAGCTTACAAGAAAAGATTGAAAGGAGAAAAAAGCTTATAGAATGGTATCAAAACTTCAAAGCATGGATGAGACAGAAATTCATTAATACTTTGGAAAATTCGTTTTTGCCAAGTGATAAAGGATAAATTGTCCCTTTTGAAAATCTAGAATAGATCGAAAGCTTAATTTCCATTAACCTTCTGAGGAAGCTTTTATACAAAAGAATGGGTGGATGCATTCCTTTTGAAGTCAACAGAATTGCACTAGCTTGGCGAAGAGCTACGTTCGTCCCTCCATCCTTAACAGTTTTCAGAGAGGTTGTTGGCTTAGCGGAGTGGTAGCCTGTAAGGATGACAACCATTGTATTACTATTTTTACAATTTCCATGTTGGTTGATGGCCTGATAAAGTTTTTTTAGGAGAATGTCTTTGAGCATGTGAAGTTGTTAAAATCCAACATGAGGACAACAGTTGCGTTCAAAGAAAAGAGAAGAAATGAAAGCTGTAGGGTACAGAGTAGTTTGTTCTGTAGAGTAAAGACGAAAAGTATGATTGTAGCGAAATTGCCAGGTTTAGCACAGTCTTTAAGATATATCCTGGTAAGTGCTTGTTTTGAAAATGTGGAGATGTGAACTGTTTACTTGATTGACATTTCATTTCCAAGGAAGTGGCCATAAAGCTAATTAAACACTGTGGAATAAAAATGTGTATTTCAAGGTGGAAATGGAGAACTCTTTCTTAGAAATATTTCATAGCAGTCTATTTCCCCTTTAATGTCAGAGAACAAAATTTCTTTCTTCCATTTGCATTTAGTCTTGGGACTTTCTGAAGTTCTGCTGCAGGTGCATTTATTACCTGCAGTTACAGCTGCACATTCTGAACACCAGGCCTGCCTGTAGCTTATCTGATTTCTCAAAATCTGCTAAAACTTGTCAGCTCCAAAAGATGGCAGAAGTATAATATCGCATGTTTGCGATACTACATGTACAACAGACAGTTTCAACAGCTTTCTTTAAACATAACCAGAGGGATTTGTGACTGTTCTTGCACCTCAGACATTGGTGTGTGCTGTTGCCTTCAGCACGTTCAGCTGAGCAGTGTTACTGCATACACAACGTTGGCGCATTGACGATGGTGTAAAATAGCCAGTTTTCTGTCTTTGGGTATCGGCTTCTCATGCAGGAATTCAAAAAGTGCAGCTGTACTGCTAAGTTGTATTCATTTGTGTAATGATTCTACCTAGTTCTGGAATGTGTATTATAGAAGAGTACTTCTCTGTTGGGATTTTCTTGCATCAGTTCTGTGTAAAAAACCCAAACCCAACCAACCAAAAGAAGAACACACCAAAAAAACCCACAAACAAACCCAAAACATAAAAAACCACTGGGTTTCAGTTTGCTGACAGTGGATGGTGTTCATGGTGGCTGCTCTAGATTTGGAATAAGGTGTGTTTCAAAACACCTACTTTTTTAGGAGCTTGCATTCCATATACTTAAACGATGCTCTAAGAAGACAAATAATCTAAATCTATATAATCTGAGTTGTATATCTAAGACAACTTCCCTGTGGCTGTCATCCACCCATTCTATCCAAAGCAGGCAGTTGCAACGCGATTCAAACATAACTGTTCAGCTGAGACTGGAAGTACAGCTGTCACAGTGCAGCACTGAGTTGATGAGCCCTGCTTAGAGGTGGACTTTGTTGGACTAAATTTACAATAAATTTCCATACTGAGGATCTGAAGTAGCCATCTGCACAGTAGTACACAGTACGTAGAGGGTTAGAGGAAGCTCAAGTATCTCCAGTAGTGTAGTGTCATTGCTGTAATTTCCCTCTAGCAGAATCTTAAAACAAGCTATAAAGTTGTGGAGCAGTGGTCTACAGCAGCGTTTTTTGCTCTGTACTCAGCAGATCTCTCGACACTCTGGCAAGATTTCAAGAAACTGCAAAAAGCAGCTAAGAAGAGAGAGAAGTCTTTGTTAGTCAGCCTAGATTCTTACAAAAGAAGCTGCAGCGTCTAAAAAAATTGCATGGCATGTAAGCCAAAATCTGAAAAACAGTTCAGGGTGTTGATCATTAGAAGAAATGTGCTGCTGTTCATGTGTTCTTTTCTAGGTAAATATGTGAGTTTATTTTCAAACTCATGGCAGTTATATGTTAAGCGTGGCCAAGACATACACTAGTTTTATCAAAAGTTCACATCACAGCTGCTTGCCTGCTCTTAGAGTGCAATAGGAAGTAATTCACATTTTATCTCTATTTAACTAATTCTTGACACTTCAAAATCATCTGCTTTGGTTCAGCGGGAATTAGCAGTAGAAGTTTTTTTCTTGTGTTCTATTATTTCCAGTGCTAATGGAGCAAAGAGCAAAACATCTTAAAGCTAAAGGAGGGTTACTAACACATCAAGCAGGTTGCTGGTATTCTAATTTCCGTACTGCACTCTCCAACTTGTGGGAGAGATTGTAGTTCCGTTTTTACTTCCTAATCTTTTCTCATTTGGAACAGTTGTCAACTCTGTCCCCTGTTTGTATCCAGAGATGAGCAAGACAAGAAGGACTGTAGCAGAAAAAGGAGGAGGCCGGATGAAGAAAGACAGTGAGGGATGTGAGAAATCAGAGAGGTGGTCTTGGCAGTGGTAGAGGAAACTGGTTTAAAAGAAGGGAAGAAGTTAAACTGCTGGTGAAGAAGATGGTTTATCCCCTGTATGACACATCCAGGCAGGAGTAGGTAGTATCTACTGTCAGTGAGAAGATGAAGAATCAGTTCAGTTGTAACTCAGTCACTTTAACTGTCGGAGGTACTAAAGCTGATGAAGACTTCACAAAATTAAGCTGGATTGTCTTGCTATGAAACAGATCTAGTTTCTCACAATTTAGTGCGATTCAGTCTTTCCAACTTAATTCTCAAACCATTAAGAGTGGCTGTGAACAAATGGTTTAAACTGTTTAAAAGATAGTCTTCTAGAGAGCAACGTGTTCCCAGAGAAACGTGACCAGCCTCTAACCTGGTAATTCTGCAGGTAAGGAAGCAACTTGCAAAGGATCCAGCTGCTGATTGCTTATCATCCTGGAACATCTACATTGTGATAGTGTATTTCATTAGTTAGATTTTCTGGTATTTTTAGATACTGTCTTTAAGTGACTGAAACTTACACAAGGAGTGATACAACTAAGAGTTTTGGAGAAGTCTTTCTCTCAGCAATTAATTGGGAACACTGTGGTGGAATCACCGATTTCTTTCTTGGCTTATTGCCCTCACCAAGACACTTGCAAAACCACGGAAATAAAATCCTGTTACTTCTTGGCAAACCCAATGGTAATAACCTCTAAGAGCTGGGCAACCTCAGAAGCAGCTTCCATGCTATAGAGTCCTAAAATATTTCCAGGAATTCTTCCTACTGGGATGGGAGAAATGAGTGACAGTTGAACAAGATTATGCTTATTTTTGGCGTGCATAAAGACTGACATTTGGGGAGATGAAAGTATTTAAAATGCAGTTCCAACTGCGCATTAAGAAATACTTAAAAAAAAAATGCTACCATAAGGCATGTTGGGACTACCATTTTCCAGTAGCTGAGAAGGAGTTTGTGTAGTGCTGTGAACCCTACACAAAAAG
The DNA here is from genome assembly GCF_000703405.1 of Apaloderma vittatum. Lineage (NCBI taxonomy): Eukaryota > Metazoa > Chordata > Aves > Trogoniformes > Trogonidae > Apaloderma > Apaloderma vittatum. The sequence goes on from NW_009692759.1 coordinate 13,360, forward strand.
TTTGATAAATCAACAACAAAAAAAAAGCCAACCTGATGAAAATGTGCCCAAAAGGATGACATACAGTTTATATTGGATCTCAGGACTTTGTGTTTGGTGGTTTCTTTGCTTTCTGAGTCCACAAAGATAAGTTAAATAGTTTGTACAATACACTCATCTGGTATCAGTTCAAAGTGACACTGTAAAAATGGCGCTGTGCAGCCAAAGCAACAGTGGTTCTAAACTCTCATCCTCATCCCAGCAATTTAGGCAGTTACAAAGAATTGCATAGATCTCTTACTAATAGCCATGACTGATAATCCTCTTGATAAAGAAGCAGCCTGCAGAAGGTCATGTTACTGACTGATACTTAAAACTCTTCGGGTGGGTCAAATTTCAGGATTTTTCCAGTGTCTCCTAACAAAAAAAAATAAATGGATATGTGTTTTTATTTTGTAAGTATAAATTCTTTTCACCTCTTTGCTACTAATCTGAGCATGGAAGACTGCTTTGAGGGTTAAAATCTCTCCATATGACTCTTGTTTTAAAGAATGTAAAAGCTGAAAAGTCACTAGAGGTGAAATCCAAGAGCCTAGAGGAATGCCTGCCTGCACTTCTGATGTATTTAATTCAAAGTGTTTAAGAGAAAATGTATCTGAGAACTGGAACCACACAGCAGTAAAATAGTGAAGCAAAGAGTTTCAGAACAGGCTCTGTAACAGTCATCTCCTAGGGTCTGGTGTTTGACTGTGGCTAGTATTTTAAGTATCTCTGATTCAAGGTCCCATAAAGAGACCTCAGTCGTCAGAGGAAAACCTCTACGTATTTTGAAATTCAAAAACCTTTTAAAGATTTCTCTAGTTCAGTAGCCAAAAGCTGCTGTCCAGTTTCAAGAGGCTGGCCACACAGACAGGTATTCGTACAGTTACACCTCTTACCTTTTAACTGCATCGGGTGCCCTGGTAGCACATGCCGTGCTAGTCACATTTTTCTTCTCTGAACACCCTTGGGACCTGAGTGCAGCTCAGTGAACGCTGCTCTACCAGAATACAAGATGCTTCTGATCCGTAGTCCACAGAAATGTGTTTTATCAAGCATGCCACAGAATAACATGATTCATTCTCTCAGCCAGTCTTACACTAGCTTAGTCATAAACAGCTTTAGATAACTATGCTCAAATGGCTTCCTATTCGATATTCTGTACCGTCCCATCTAACAGCGCAAAACTTCTGGTTTTCACGTGACAGCAGTTGCCATTCACAGAATCACTGAATCTCTTTGGTCGGAAGAGACTTTTAAGATAAGCAAGTCCAGCCATTAAGCTAGCACTGCCAAGTCACCCCTAAACCATGTCCCTAAGTATTCCTGTGCTCTTCATTATGTCTGTCTTCAGGAATGCATCATTTGTGGCTTGGGCTGCATTTTTAAGACAAACAGAACAGAACTGAAGAATTATGCTCAGCTTCCATTAAATGTGTGTTTTCAGAAGATAAGAGATGAAAAATAAAGGCATCAGACAGAAATGAGTCCTTCACTAAGCTCCAGATGGAACAGTCCATTGAAAGACACCGATTTGTGCAGGTGGCCACAAATAAACAATCTCCAAATGACTGAAATGAGCCCGATTCCTTCATATGAAGTTATTCAAACAGCATAAACCTGCTAAATGTCATCTTTTGAAGTTTACTGTATCAAAGGAATTTTGTTCGGGGCCCAAAATGCAAGGTTTCTACATAAAGTGATTTCTTTCTTTTCATATTTTTCCCTCCGCAATGGAGTTCTTTTCTGAAGAGTAAGAGTAGTCCCTAGCTGTGAGCACAGATCCACCTTAAGTAATATTTATATAGGAGATGCTGAAATGTTTTCCTATGTGACTGCTTATTTACTACTTTTCAGTATTTGTGGCAACCCTTGTCACCTACCATGGTGCTCAACGCTAACACACAAAATACTCTGAGACTTGAGATACCCAGGATCAAGCCTTTGTTCCAGCTTGGGCAGAGCAGACTCTGCCACTGCCAACTGCCCAGCTGCCCTTTCAGAACCATGACCATAGGGAAGGTCTGTGTTGGATCTCTTTACTCCTATTTTTGACTGGGAAAACCTACTTTGGACGCCTACTTTTGTCGTGGTGGAAAGCTAGGAATAATAAACTAATCCTGAAATTTTATATGAGATGTAAAGACAGTCCTATAGAACATGGAGTAAACTATCTCTCTCTGAAGAAACTCAAGAGACTCAAAGAAATACTCTCTGACAGGCTTTAGCACAAAAGCTGATTATTTTTCTCTTTTCTTGCATTTCTGTTTTCTCTTTCTCGTACTAGTGTTTTCTGTTGAATGGCATTTCACAGAATCACAGAATTATTGAGGCT
>NW_009692760.1:0-32175 GCF_000703405.1 Apaloderma vittatum
GAAAACTCTCCCCCCCTCCCCTTCTCGCCGCCCTCTGGTCTGGGTTTGCAATAGGTCGGCTCTTCCGCGCTTTGCACAGCGGCGCTGGCTCGTGTGTGTGTGTCTGTGTGTGTGTCTCTGCTCTGCTCCCCCCGCATCAGCAGAAACTCCTGGGGCTGGAGCAGCTGGGTTTTTCAGGGGGCGGGTGAGTCCAAGGATAAAATTTAAAAAAAAAAAAAAAAGCCAACAACAAAATATAAAAACCTGTGCAGGATCCGCCTTGCATACGACATCCACTTTGCATGAGAAAGGTGAAGCTGACACGGTGATTACTTTCCAATCACTCGGAACGCCTCGAAACCTCCTTAAGGACCCCTACAGGTTTTCCTTGATCAGCACAGATTAGAAAAAGCCCCGTTTGTTTCTCTCTCCTTCTGTCTTTCCTTCCTTTCTCCTTTCCCTCCCGTTGCCCTCCCTTGAAAGTTTAACAAGATCTTTTCTGTAGAAGGCGTCAGCCTAACCTCCCTCCCTCAGGTAGGAAGCCAGGGAGAGTAAGGGCTTCAGACTTCGTGTCTCCTAATAAGAGGGGTGAAGGTGGTGCCTCCTCGCCTGCCTTTATTGGAGGGGGGGCAATGCTTTAGCTGGGAGGATGTGGGGAGGAGGATGCATTTTATGGCGAGTGCTATAAACTCTTCGCTGCCAGGGTCATAAAATATAGTTGCTTTCAGCCTGGAATCTCAGCTGTTTTCAAATGTCGTGCTTTGTCTCGAATTCCTAAATGAACGGGACAGGCAGGATTGCTGAAAAAGTACCTGATTATGGTTTTAATCACAGTATGGCATCACTCGAAAAATAGCTCTTTTTTTGCTTTTTTTTTTTTCTTTCCTTAAATAAGAGACCCTAAGAGGACTAGAGACATGCCCTTGGGAAAGTTACTTCATCCACTATAGAAAAGATACTTACAGATTTTGGAGATGGAGATCATTCTAAAGTGAGTTGTGTTTACTTTCTAAGTTAAGCTTTGAGATTTATTTTTCTTATTGGTCTATGAGAGCTGGAAGGAGGAAGTTAAATCCAAAGCCAAACTATAATTCACAATTTTACAGACCAAAATGGAGCACTGTGATCAAAAGTCAAAAGATTAACTCTACTTCCCCCCCCTCCCCGCATCCTCCTTTGAGCTTAGTTTTAGCAAACATATTAATGAAGAAGGAAAATCTCCCTTCATTCATGCTCACCCACACAAACTGGGCTCCTCTCCATTACTGCCTGTCTCTTATCAAAATGAACACGGATTCTCCTGGAAACTACCAAATCCCGCAGGGTCAGAGTTAATACCCCACCAGGCTCTGGAAAGGAAACTGTTGGCTTCCTCGATTGTGATAAGGGTGAAATGGATCCAAGCAAGGACAACAACCCAGGGCTAATGTTTGTCTTTGAAAACCCTGAAGATGTGCCCAGTTTTTGCCTAGAAGTAAAAGCCATCGTGGAAATGATTTAAAGCAGGAGTACTTCTTTTTGTGGCTTTTCAGTGGATCGAGATTATACTTATAAAGTATTGGCCTTGGGGGCTGACCTTTCCTTGGGCACTCTTAGATTCCTTAGGGAATGTTACAAAAGCAGGCAGCGTTACGTGCAAAAAAAGCTTTATTTATTTATTTTAGTGTATATGTATGTGGGTGAGAGTGTGTGTTGGGGCATTTCCACTCTTCATTAATCTAAGCCTGTTTTCTTAGTATTTGTATGCATCCTGATTCCCCTTCTAGAGAGCTCGGTTGGGGGTAGTAGGGAAGTGTGGGGGAAGCTTTTACGAGGGAGAAGTAAATTCTACTTTAAAAAGTAGAATTTAAATAATAATAAAAAGTAGAGTTTAATTAATGTGTAAGATGAACATATTCAATGTTAGTTTTGTTCAACTTGATTATGTGGGAGCTTTTTTTTTCCCAACAAGTATTTTTGAAAAGCATATTTTATCACATTAAAGTAATCTAGAAAAAATACATGACATAAAACATGGCCTGTTTTCTTCTGTAGCACTGAAAGAAACCTTTTTCTCCTAAGAGGCAAAATGAAATACAAATGAAAGTGAGAATAAAAAAGGGGGGGGGATGGAATTCCCAACCTTTGTAGTTGTGTCTCTCTTAATTGATCTTTTATGTGCCAGTTTAAATCAGCCTTCTTTTTCTAGCCATTATTTTAGCCAATGCATCTCACTTTAGATCATTTATTTTACTTTCTATATTTTTTAAGAGCTATCTAGGGGTATCTCCCATTCAGTGAGCTTGAGTCAGTGAAACTAACAAATAGAACATTATTATAGAAAAATGTGAGTGCTGAGAAATCAGCAACTGGAAGATACCTCTGTAACTAATAAATGAAAAGAGCCTTTTGATGGCTCTAGCTGAAAAGATATTTTATTTTATTTTTTTTCTCCTGTGTGTGGGATTTGAGATGTGTGATTCTATGGAGCAGCCAGGCACCCCTGCTGCTAGGCCCTGGCTAGTAGTTGGCCCCCCTCTGGCAAATGTTATGGAGAATTGGGAGGAATTTTATGGCTGTCTTTTCCCTCAGCTCTTTTTTCTTTTGTCTTCTTTGAAGAATGACTTTAGACATTTTATTTACATATTTAACCATGGATGAAAGAGGAAAAAGAAAGCATTTGGGCCGTTGTGGGAATAGTGATATGTTTAAATTAATGGAAATCTTATTAGGCTTCTAAAATTTTAAGCAAAAGATTTTTAATGAAACTTTATAATTAAACATGATTTCAAATAATGTGCCAACTCACAGGAAAGATGCATTTCTCCCTCTAGCTATCCATCTCCACACCTCCCCAAAATATGCAGAGGATTCATCTGTATCTTAAAGTCCAGCTCTTCTGTCCCGTAAGCAAAAGATTAAAAAACCCTGAATATTTAATAAGGCATGCCATAATTCAAACCATAACTAAATATTTTTGTAGGTAAAGCAAACCATAAACAAGACAAGAAAAAAGACACCACCACCCCTCATCCCTGCAATGGCAAAGTTTAATGCTGTGTAATCTATTGCAGTGACAGTGTAATAAAATACTTTGATATGGATAATGGTGAAAATCAAAGTTGCATCTATTCTATACACCTTAGAGTCAATGGAAATTACAGTGCTAGGCAAGGTTTTCGGAAATGGGATTAAAGAAAACCCAAATAATCCATCTGAGATAAAATGTTCTGACCCTTCAGCAGTGAAGAGACATGGAATGATAGGCTTGGGGAGTTGAAGAGTTAATTAATACATTAAAGATTTTTAGTAAAGTAGCCTAAATTACTTATGATCAACAATAGAGTAGTATGACAGAATATGAACTGATACTGACAACCTCCTGTTTAAGAAATCTGTAGCTGTAACTGTTTTTTACGTTTAATATTTTTACATGTTTATTACACAAAAACTGTAAATCAGTTTAATGTTAGCCCCATTTAAAAATCTTGACCTCATCTGTATTTGTATTCATTCATTCAGACACTTTTTAACTGCCTATATCTGTTAAGATTTGTTACATTCTGGTAACAAATTCTGACATATATATTTTATTAAAAAATGGAGAGAAGATAACAACTCTACAAGAAAAAGATCACACACATGCAAAAAGAAAGCTGGTAACTATTTTTGCAGTTTTACAAGCCTGCGTTTCTTACTGAATTTCCACTGCATATTCATAAAATGAAACGGCATGCAGAAAAATGTTTGGTTTTTAAACCAAATGGGCTTATTTTTTCCTAGCTACAGAATCTTTGTCGCAGTTTTCCTCCAATATTTAAATAAACAAGTCTGCCTTATTAGGACAGGCATACTGAGAAATATTCCCATGCAAGTGTGAATATTCACAATGCACAAAAATTTTAATTACCTTAGAAAGCCACCACCACCAACAGTTAAAAGAATTAAAAACAAAAACAAATCATAAATGGATGAGTGGGTTGTATAGTACTGCTCTAATACAATTTAGCTGGCTATTTTAAGGGCACTTCCCTTGAAATGTGGTTTGAAATATTACCAAAGGTTCGACGGGGTGCATTAGTGTGAATTGCAAATCAGAACATTTCTTTAATCCCCTTTTCATGGCCTGGCTTCGGATCAGTGGCATCTAAGGGACTCCCCACTGATTCTGGCTCAGGAGGAACCATTCACTGGGGCAGCTTCCCTCTTCTATTCCCACAGTCCAGAAAACAACACCACAGACAGACACCCTCCAACTAAATTAGATTAAACTCCTTCTCTTGCACAGCACATTAGCCTTTTCACTGCCCAAGATTCATTATTCAGCTACTCCTAATTTAAAGATACAGTATTTTTCTCCCCTCAGGAACAAAAACAACAAACAAAACTGGAGCCATAGCAGAATTAAAAAAAAAAAAAAAGATACCTGGTCAAAAATAAAGCAAATAATTCTAAAATGCCATAAAAGCAAGAGAATATCCTTTTCACTTATACTCTAATATTACAGGGATATTATAATTTTAAAGAACAGGCCACAACAGAAAGTTCTATAGAGACTAAAACCAAGGACAGGCCTAGTAAAACAGAAAATTCTCGTAGATTTTCTTTTCTTATGCACACACCATTCGATAAACTTCATTACTGTTGTTTGTGCATGCCCTGTCTGCATATCTTGCAGCCAAATCTAGGCTTGTAAAGGCATAAATGCAGTGAAAACTGCATATGATAGTGAGGAGTAATTAGTTCTCTCCTAGTAATTTCCTCCCTTATTTTCCATCCCTAACTTCTTCCCTCCTGCTTTTCAAGATAAAGCCAATCTTTTTTAAAACTCCCACATTCAGGTACGAGCCTTTGCCTCTTCACAAACCCAAAGGCAAGCCTCTAGCAATACCTAGGAGTGGTAAGATCCCAACCAAGCTCTCTCTCAGGGGTCTGGATGGCTACTGGTTGTGAGACAGACTTCACTCTTTGGGCCTAAAATCTCTGTAAAATAGGGTAACGTAGCTATAGGACACATCTGAGGATTGAGACTTTTGGAGTCCTAATCTTTTTTCCATCCATACTTGTTCACTACTTGTTTTGGTGTGGGCACTGATGTAAAAGACAATTTCCAGCTGTCTGTTACTGTTGAAGTAGTCACATCCCAGCTTCTGTACCCATCCTATGATATCCAGAGCAGACTGGAAGCAAAAATTTAGAATATGCAATTAGAAAGGGAATGAGGTTTATCAGAGAGCTGCCACAGTAAGCAAACGTGAGCTGGAGATCTCTGGTGCTTTGACATGATCTTCATCCTCAACCTCAGGACTAAAAGAGCCTCAAAGATGCCACAAATTGCCATTCTGTGTCCACCACTCACATCGTATTTTACCTAAGTAATCTTTCTTTGGTATCTTAATTCTTAATTTTTGATACTTTTACAACACTTTCTACAGTGAAGCACTGTTTAAACCATTATAAATGTCACCAAACTTGTCTAGGTAGAAGGCAATAAATAGGATTACATATTCTTTTGGTACTTCCGTAACAGTTCAGATTCAAGAAATCATGAAGATGTGCACTTAACCAGAAACAAACAAAATCAGCATATTTTCACACTTGGACTTGGTATAATATTTTAAAAAAACGCAACCTAGAAGCTTTGACCTACAAATCTTGAAAAATCTCCCTCACTGAAAATCAGTGACAGCTACACTCTTTAATTCTCTTACATGCTTTTTGCAATATTCCTATTCCATCAGAAGACAGCATTGTCTTTCATCAGCTGCTCAGCAGCAGAGAGTTGGGATGCAATAGACAAGTCAGTTCTCTTTATCTCACGTCTTCCAAAACCATTCATTATTCTACTATTATTTCTATGGTCTTCTCACTTCAGAAGACTGGTTTATACTTTACAGTGCCTCACTTTATAATGCCTATATGTCTGTCCCATGTAAGAAGAGCAGAACAATTTTAGATTTTCATGAGTAGTCTCTAAACTGTCACACAGGGAAAACTAATGCAGTGGTGAACTGGTGTTAGCAATTTATTTAAAGCATTTAAGATGATTTTTCTAGTTTGGGAAGTAGGCTAAAATTCCAGACCTCCCTATGTGAACCCTCATGCCTTTCCTTCATCTCTAACTTAAACTGTTGTCTTAAGGTAATTTTTATTTGCATGATTTAATAATAGTATCAATTTTAACCTTTAACGGTCCTTGACCCAGTTTTATCTATCTACTTAAGTATGAAATTAGTAGTAGTAATCCTCAAAGGAGGGAAAAAAGCTTATTGGAACAGAGTTGGAAAATGATTTACAGCCTAACGCAAGGGCATTCTGGCCCAACTTCGGCCCCCGAGAGCGTTACAACAGCTGAAACGCGGCAGCTTTCTGACGGATCCTCCCTTTGTCCTTGTCTTTGACGCTTTGCTATGTGAGCCACAGAGACCCAGGCCAGCTCCTCTGCCCTCTGCAGAGGACACCAAGATTCTTCCATGTTCATTAAGTAAATGGTAAAGATTCTCAGGCCTTTTTATCCAATAGAGTTCCTTTATAGCACCGCGTGTTATATTGTATTGCACTTCACAGTAAAGGTGGTGGCAGGCGCAGTAACACCCTTTTCTGAAGTTCTGAATAAAGGTTTTCAAATCATTTTTTTCAGAGGACGGGTAAGAGGCATTTACTTTCCTAATACTAGGCAGGTTTTCTTTGATTTATCACATTATCTCTCTGGAAAGTTTTTACTCTAACATTATTTTTTTTAAAAATCAGAAAAAAAATCAGTTTGGGAACCTCCAATGTACCTTCTCTCATACTTGATGTAGACCCCTGTAATAAAAATATAGCCTGCGATACCAGCATGTAGAAAACAGTACTAGCATAAGTTGCCTTCCTGTTTCAAGTTCAATTCTCTTCATAAGAGCCTTTTAAAACTGACTATAGTAGAGACCCACATCTGTTAGCATTTTCTAAATGTGAACTAATTAATGCTTTTAAAATCCTTGTGTGATATTCTAGGTAAGTCAGCTTATAATCACTATAAAGAAGGACAAAATGTGATTCAAAATATGTACCCTGCTTCAGAAACTGACTGAAGAGCACAGTAAGAAATAAAATTCTGACATTCCAATTCAAACCCTGCTCTTTCTCCTAGATTAATTTTTTTTCTTTCCCAGAAATTTATGAATGCCTGTCATTCCCTGGACAACACTCCAAAGCCAGGTCTGAAAGGCACATATGGCGTGTGTGGTATATATAGAATTGGCTATCTTGTCTCCGTGCAACAGTGGATTCTTTGTTGATGATTCCAAAATGGAGAGTATACCTTGGTAAACGCGCATTAATTTAGTGCTGCCTGGTGTATACTTCTAGTTAAGCAAGGTGTAGAAAGAAAAATGTGCTACTGAAAGTAACTTTATCTTCATCCGTTCTGGAATAAATCAATACATACTTGAATTTCACTAGCACTAGGAGTATACAGCAGTTTGGGCCAAAAGAAATCTGACTTCCATGATGCAGTTATGCTTCTGTAATGGATCTGAACTAAAATCTAGTAATTCAAAGTTTCCCATACATATATCATAGAATCATAAAATGGTTTATGTTGGAAGAGACCTTAGAGATCATCTAATCCAACCCCCCTGCCATGGGCAGGGACGCCTCTCAACTAGACCCGGTTGCTCAAGGCCAACCTGGTATTGAACATCTCCAGGGAGGGAGCATCTACAGCTTTTCTGGGCAATTTATTCCAAAAAACTCGTACTGAAGAATTTCTTCCTAAGGTCTAGTCTAAACCTACTCTCCTTGTCCTGTTGCCGGACACTCTTGTAAATAGTCCCTCCCCAGCCTCCCTGTAGGTTCCCTTCAGGTATTGGAAGGCAACTATTAGGTCCCCCCGAAATCTTCTCTTTTCCAGACTGAACAACCCCAGCTCCCGCAGCCTGTCCCCGTGGCAGAGCTGCTCCAGCCCCTGGGTCATCTTTGTGGCTGCCTCTGGACTCCCACTAACAGGTCTATGTCCCTCTTCTGGTGGGGACACTGGAAGCAGGTGAAGTATTCGAGGTGGGATGTATGATATTCCCCATAAATATATGTTATTCCCCAACATATAGCATGATGTGTCAAGTACCAATGCCACAACAGCTTTGGATTTAACTCTTACCCTCTTCCCTGAGCGTTTGCTAGAGGACACTCTCAGAGACCGGAGATCGTGCCAGGTGGACTTCTGGCCTGACCTGCATCTCCATTCTGTGTTCTTACATTCTTAGATACCATGAGCAGATGATGTGCATTTAATCACTGTTGTATGTTGCTTTTGGACATCCTCCATCTGGCATTTTCATTTTAAGGGTGTGATGGCAATCACACATTCTCTGAAGCAAGCATGGAAAGTGAGAAATTTAAATACCATTGGTTGGAATGGTATTTATTATTTCCAGATCACCAAAAAGAAAGGCTTTGTATATCTCACAAGCAAGAGGCACAGGAGAGACCAATCCATACAGGCATGTCAAATTTCAGAAAATCAGCAGAAAGGTTGACAGTTGGACTTGATCTTACAGGCCTTTTCCAACTATAATTATTCTATACGAAAGTTGGTTCTGTCCAAAAGGACAGCTGATATGTTTGTAGTACAAGTTTTTCTCATCTAATGACACTGAAAACTAGTTATAGCTGATGGGCAGAATCTCTAATCTAGAACGTCAGACTTCAGGATGGGAGACCTGGTTGTGCTGTTTGGGTCCAGAGTGTCTGTTGGCTATTTGTGCCCCACACTCACTCACAGCCTAAACCACAGCTCATCCTCACGTCACAAAATCCAATCTCATATTTCATCCGGGAACCCAACACTTTGGATACAGTCTGAGAAGGCTGTATTTCCCATGCCAAAGCAGAAATTTGATAGAAATGTTAACGTGTTAGACTGAGAATCAATCTGGCTCAAATCCACAACCTGCCAGCATCGTGCAGAATAAGACACATGAAGCTCTCCTGTACGCTGAAGTTATACCAGTATGAAATACGGTGGGAAAGCATTACATTTAGGTCATACTTAGACGTTCAGGTATTTTTTCATCATTATTTGGAAATTTTTAAAACAAGGTGGGAGAAGAGACCGACTTAGTCTGAAATACTTGTGCCTGCACTGGGAAGTGCACAGACAACAACATATTTTAGTATCACTGGAAAATGTCGCTGTATCAGCAAGCCCATTGTCTAACTTTGTGTTTTCTCCGTCTTTAAATGAAGAATATTCTGCTTGATGTTAGGGGATGGGAAGTGCTCAGACACTGCTGTGTTGGAATATACTGTTACTTTGTGAGAGTGTGATCAGAAAATTCAGGCATTTGGGAAGATACTGTTACTTTGTGAGAGTGTGATCAGAAAATTCAGGCATTTGGGAAGATACAGAGACCTTTTTAGATTGATTGCAGGCTCAGTAGGCATAATATTCCAGTTTTGGCAATCTCATGTTCAAGGGCACAGAAACAGTGTTACATGTTGCACACATTAGGCAACCAAGTATACAGAATCAATTCAAAGCAGCTGTTGAAGATCAGGAATTTTAGGGGAGCTATAGGGTGAATTCCTCCATCTATACATATTTTTTTGGAAGGCGGAATGCAAAGGAGGAGGGAATGAAAAATTGATACTGCTCTGTGCTCCAGATGAAAGAACAAACATAATTTTATTTTCTTTAATGACTGCACTGGATTCTGAAATTAAACCCAGCGGGTAAAAAGATCCTGCGCAGATTTCAAAAGAGATCATGTAGTCTGTCCATGTGCCAAGGCAGGCGCAATTTTTAAGCCCTGCCATGTTCTGTAAAACTGAAAAAGGGTTATCCCTGTAAGCATTCTGCTTTTCAAAGCTGTCTGTCTCTCTCCACTTACTCCAAGTCAGTGGATATTCCAAAATAAATGCCATCCTAACTTTAAATGTTATTTTGTGGTTCCTCCCTCTAACTTTGGAAGAATTCCTGTATACTCTGCATTAAATATTATTAGAGCTCAACATACAGACAGCAGTCCTTTTTTTTTTTTTAACCTCTCAGCAGAGCCAGACCAAAAAAAAGTAAACCTCAAAAAACAACAAAAAAACCCCAGCCATATAAATAACTGAATATAATCCCCAGTACAGATTTTAAACCAATTGAACTGAGAATAGCTAACCTTCACTCTGAACTCACTCCAGCTGCAGGTTAATGCAGTTAATTGCAGAGCACCTGGTCTAAGCCTCAGGTATATGAATCATCCCCACAGCACACCTTTCAATCTTTTATTCTTATGTAATGCCCTGGGGCAGCTGACAGTGCCTGTTTAAGCTTTGTTCCTAGTGGGTGTGCCAATACGCTGTCAGAATTCCCTTATTATATGCAAAAGAAAGGTCGTACTTTAAAGCTATGTATGGATCTCCGAGGCTGTGGGTTGAGCATACGCTGTCTCCAGTAGCAAGACTGACTTAACACGTACATGCCCTCCCTCTGAAGGAGCCTCTTGCAGCTCCCAGGCTCGGTGTGCATTCCACCGGTTTTGCTAACAGGGCTGTTGGTGGGGTTGGGCCGTGAATTGGATCAGGAAATTGAGTCGTCTCAAAAATCAGCCGTAACAATATTTACAGATTTTGAACAGCAAAGCAGCGCATAACATGAAGCTAGCATTGCTTCTGGAATCAGGCCACCCTCAAATGGGGGCCTGGAAGCGTGGATACGTAAAGCAATAATTATATATGCGCATGTGTGTGTGTATATATGTGTGCTTTTATTTGCGTGTGTTTGTAAGACAAACACTCATACGATACATCCTTTGAAAACGAAGGCTAGTTTAGCAAGTTCTTCTTTAACTCCTGGGTGAATTGCCTGTCCTTGGACACAGACTTATTTATAACATCAATAGTAAAAAGGCCAACAGAATTAACTGTGTACTTAAATACTAGAATGCATCTGCATATAACATATGTACAGCCATGTGTGTTTTATAAGTAAATACCTATGTGCACATATACTGGGCACTGAAATGCCTACAGGGTCTTTTGGTATGGGTGAACTACTTGTAGATACTTGTGAGTTCTTGCTAGTCTGGGATTGATTATGTCCTGCTTATTAAAGTGGTTTGCAGCTTTAAACTGGTAAATATAATTTTAAAAGGGCGGGACAATGTTTTCAAAATAGTTGGTCACTGCCTTATCTTGCACAGACGTAACTAAGAAAGTATAATCTTATTTGTCTTACCATATATTAACTGAATTACATTTCTTTACACAGGTTTAGTGCAATTGTGTCACATGACATCCTTAAACTCTAGGTGATATGTAGATAAAGAACATGAAACTAAAGGATACAGAGAAGGTTAGAGGAGAAAAACTTGTGAAGAGAAGGAAAATGAACTGTGTTGAACAAGTACTTTATACACAGAATTAATGATAGCTTATACAAGAATTGTGTTATAGAAACAATATTCTGGAAATTTAAAAACTGCCCTCTTTGGCAATACTGATTTCTTGTTTCTTTGATGTGTGTTAGCACAGAAGATTAAGTTACTCCTTAAATTACACACAAATAACCATCAGGCATCGTCACAACAATCTTGATGTTGTCACATTTTCCATTACGCCATTCCACTACATTGATTGGCAAACTACCACTCAAATATCAAAGTGCACACTCATAATGATTATGATTTCAAGCTACTTATTTTCAGTCTAGCTGATACTCATTTTTTTGCCTTGTCTCATTAAATGTTCCCATACACAATGAGTATGTTGTGAGCATAAAAAATGAAATTTCCGATTTCATAGCATTTAGTGTTTTGTCCAAGAACAGTAAGGAGCAAACCCAAGGGAAGTGTTTAGCTATGTACTGTAAGCCTCCACAAGTAGAAATCTTCCGAGAACCTGTGATGCTAGCCTTTTGGACAAAAAAGGCCAAATCTGCTTTCAGGGAAATCAACATCAGAACCCCTGCTGACTCACATGGAGCCACGACTTTGTAGCTGGAGAGGTCATGTTCAAACACAATTTTGGAGCTCACAGTGAGACCACACCTCAAGGGTGAGTGAGAGATCCAAAGGAGCAGAGGGCTCAGCTACCTTACAGCCTGGCACCGAGTTCCATTGTTTAGCAACAAGAATTTCTACCCATGACACATGGTTTAAGACAGTTATCTTTGATAACCCATAGGAATATTGGTGACTTTATCCTAAGCTATGGATAAGCTTTAAATAATCTGAATAGTTTCCTTAGGTGCACTCGATTTACCATCGGTCATAGGGCATTAATCCAATCAATATTTAGACAATCTGAGGTTGTTGTGGTGTATCTTCCCCCTTGTAATCAGCATTGGCTTGTTCATTTGGGTAGGATACTTCATCATATTTTGTAAAGACACAGATGTGCATCTACCCTGATGTGATAGGAGAATCCAAATCCTACAATTTATTATCTAAACTAGTCTACCTGAGTTCAGGCATAACTCATCTACTATAAATTAAAAACAACTTTCTGCAACGGCCTGAACAAGGTCTGTGCATCACTTAAGCTCTTTGAGTGATGCCGAAGTGATGCACAATGGAGAATTTCATCATAAGAAATGGGGTCCCTCTTATATTCTGTCACTAAAAAAGAATATATTAAAAAGTCAGTAGTGATTCAAAATCCATGACATAAGTGGAAAGTTGCTGCAGCAACCATAATTTTCTTCAGTTTTGGGCTCTATAATTTAGTCAAATTCTTCTAATGTTTCCACTGTCCTTGGCTTTACGTTTATTAAAAATTCAACTTGAAATTCAAATAGATGATATTTCATGTTATTGGTGTAAATATAGTTTTATAATCAGATTTTTATTTACTTCCCGTTTTGGTTTTCTATGTCAAAACAGTGAAATGATTTAGTTACCACAATCTTCCCATTTTCACTGGTGCCAGGTATTCCTGCAGAATATTTCTGCCAATTCTAGAAGCATTTATAAAAATGCTCTGTCAAAAGTAAGGCAGAGAATAGACACATCCCTTCTCAACTCTTAATGATGAATGCTTGCTGACATAGCTCATAAACTTTATTGCATTTATTCCAAACAAAAGCCTGATATTATGTAGTGGAAGTTATTTGTAAAAAGGGAAAGAAAAGAGGAATGATTTCTCTTGTTTTTATAGTCCAGTTTGATTTTATTTTATTTCTATTTAGCTAATATTAGAGTGTTTGGGTTGGGTTTGGGGGGGGGGTTGTGTTGTTTTTTTTTTAAAGATGGGAAGAAAAAAAGTGTGGACTTCATTTTCTTTAGCTTCTAATCTCTTGCCAAATGAATTAGCTAGAAGCATTTTATACTGACAAAATATAGTCTAAACTCTTAAGAGTTCTGACTCATCTGTTGCTGTCCAGTCTCCCTTGAGAATTAGCTTACTGTAGCCAAGGAAAATTTTGGTCCATGGAGTATCTTTTAATCTTCCTTATTAGTGGAGACGTTTCTCTGAGTCTGGGATCACACTGCCTTATGAAAGGGCAGGACAGGAGAAACCCACCCAAGTTTACTGGCTGAGGCACGTAATCAATCAATACAAACAACCGTGCCGTACAGACAACGTTTAATAAGAAGAATGAATGGATATAGCTAAGCCCCCAGGGACAGATGAACCTACTTCTCATTTTCTGTTTATTAAAACCAAAGTTTTCCATTTGTCAAGCAGAAGCATTTAGTTCATTAAAGCCCAAGTGTAATTTAAAAATCCTATTAATAATACTTTAAAATCAGAATGTCAAATTCTTTACACACAGGTGATAAAGAACCAGAGTGGCAGCTTAAGCTACCTAATTCTAATCTCACTGCAAGATTTACTAAACAATAGGTCAAAATCACTTTTCTATGAGTTCTCTGAAGCTAGTTGAGTCACAGAAACCATGAATTTAGGAAAACACATCCATTCACTGCCCTCTGAACGCCAGATAGGAACTTGTCTGAAGTTACTAAATTTTGTTTTCAGAGATTTATTTTTCTATTTGTTTTAACTGACTGTGAACTGAATTCAAAATACTTGCAAGACTTCCTGGGAAACTCAAAAGCCTTTCTTTCCCCTCAGAATTAAGAAGCACCTTGAAGGTTTTCCATTACTGAGGCGAAAGGTTACCATTCTGGCTAAAAGGCACTTGCTATATTGTGCATACTCACTGCAGGTCTCCTATTTGTGCTACCAAAAGGAGCCAAAAAACAGATGTGTCAGAACTGAGTCAGGCCATTAACAGCTGGAGTCACTGCTCTTGGGAAAAAGCTCTTTGCAAAACATGCAAAACATTTAATGGGAAAATACATCTAAAAAAAAGTAAATTGTCAGAGAGTTACTCTGTCACCCTGCATCAGTCTTTGTGCAAATTTATATATTTTTATGAATTATAAAGATCATATTTGACTCAGTATTCTACCTGTTTCTGCAGTGAGTTGTGTTTTTGGACTTGATCCAAAGCTGGCTGAAATGATAGTCTCTTCATTTCCTTGACCTACCTGTAATTCAGACCCTATATATGTCAGTTCAAGAGTATGAGAAATGTCTGTTTGTGAACTTTGGACGTGTCATTGCCAAAGAGCAAGTTGACATGCAAATCAAAAGTTTCCCTGGTGTGGCCTTGGCTTTGCCTTACTCTTCTACATTCATTGCCAATAAGCCAGACACAGCCCTAGCATAACATCCATCTTCACATATGTAATTAGTATCACACCTACGGGCTCTGTTTCTTTTAAATAATCCTTTGATGAATACTAGAGATATTAAGCATATTATTAGAAGGAGATGGTGCTTAGAAGCAGCAAAAAATGCTGTGCTTCCTGACTGCTTTGTTCTTTTGAATTATTGTATGGTAGGAAAAGAAAACAAAACCTTTGCTCTCTTCCAAAATAATATACAAAATGCTACTACAGATTTGGCAGAACTGTTTCAGGTTCAAGTAGTTACTAATAATCTAAAGCAGGAAGGAGAGGAAAGGCAACCTCAAACTCTCAAAATTTTCAATAAACTCATGGTTCAGGAATAGCTCAGTACATGACAGCCTATAAACCTCAAGGCCAGGAACTGAAACAACAGCTTGGTATGAAGTGACCAGACCAGACCTCCCTCCTTAAACTAAGAGACTACAGTACCTGGTAAAGTTTTATAGCCCTAACAAGGTCTTTAACAAATTAAAGCCACTGAAGGTACGACTTTGTTCTTTCTTTTCAAGCTGCCCACCTTCCCATTCCTATCCAGCAATGCTGCTGCCCAACGGATGGTTTTAATTCAGGTCCCAGAATGGTACAAAACTTGGTATTTGTACAATAAACGTCTCAAAGAATAATCTAGGTTTATTAGAGTTGTTCAATTGTTGTAGAAGCTCCAATATAATAAAGACTTCTGTCATTATTATCTCTTTGTTATAATTGACTAAATCTATTAGAATATATTCATAGCTGCGGGAAGACTAGGATCCCTGTGACTGCACTTATATTTGCATTATTTATGTAGCAACAAGAACTAGATAAGGCAAAGAAATAAGATCCTTGATCATCATCTCCTTTGATCATCTCCCCCTTCCCCCACCACTTATGCACAGCGTACTAATAGAGATATTCTGGTTTATAACTGGAGTTCCACGTATCAGTTCCAGGAATACTACACCAAAATTCACCCAACGTTGGAAGGTACGCGGGGTTGCCATGTTCTGAGGCTTTACTGTAGCATGACTTTTCTGACTGTGGCAGTATGAGTACCCCACATAAGGGCCTGCAGGTTGTGGAACATACACACCTGCAGCCTAAGCTACCCTTGTTGCCTTCCTGCCCAGTGAACAGGTAGTCACTACACAGTGCAAGCATGAGAGGGAAACACAAATGATTCAAATACTTCTTACCAGAAATCAATCTAAATTATTGATGTAGAAGAGATCTGGACAAGCAGCAATTCATTTTACCCTCAAAAATACACCAATTCTCAGCACAGAATCTAGGTTCTATCCACTTTTGTTTTCCCAGCTAGGCAGATGAGTCTGTGCAGTACTTCCCATAGCACTGTGTATGTTCTCCAATGTTACTTCTTTCCTTCTTCTAAGAACTTAATTTACTGTGGACTTTCACTGTTTAAACTCCCAGTCAAAGAAAGATGCCCGTCAGAACACAGGCAGTAGTCCAAGGAAGTCCCTTTGCATACAGATATGAGAGAGACACAGCAAGCATTTTCCTTCGCTTTCAGTTTAAGTTTCACCTTTAAATCACATTCCATAAACTGACTTTCTATTCTGTTCAGGATAGCTCTTGGTTTTAGTATGAGGCTACCAGAAAGGAGCAAATTGGTACCAAGATTTTGCATACTTAAATAAAAAGAAAAGCACATTCATACACACAGTAAGATGTAAACCATGCCAGTGAGCAGAAAGAAAATGCTAGGAAAATCCTCTCCTATGGAGATTTGGATTTAGTTCTAGATTATTTGCATTTTGAATTCATGGTCAGGTTTGGCATGTGCCCCTCTGTTGCTTACACAGGAGCCTAAGCATCAGACAGAAATCCTGAGGATGTTGCGCTTGAAATCAGATCTGCATTTGTCAGGGAGCTTTCATGGTCCAGGTGTAAAATCACCAATAAATATTAGACATAACTCAAACAGAGAAAACCACCCCTTAGTTTGACAAGCTGCTAACCACAAGGCCACAAAGTACAAAGAAGCAGCTTCTGACATCAAGAAACGTGGTATTCTTAACTGACACTGATAAAACTAAAATTAGTCAAAACACGTTCTTCACTGAGGCTTGGAGCTGCATTTACTGCACACTGAATAAAAATGCCCACAAAAGAAAAAGTTCCAGTTGTTGAGGCTAAACCTGGACATTACATTCCTGAAATATCCTCACTGCAGCTTTAGATCTTATTTAATGCACCTGGAAGGCTCTTCACTGACTTTATTGATTATTCTCAGGAGCAGCTTTTATCCCCCAAAACATAGAAAATAACACTATTCAGGACAAAAAGAAATTAGAGGTGTTTAGGGTGTTTCTGCTCCTTAAAACTGCAGGCCTGACAAAGAAGTTTACAGGAATATGTGGTGAAAGTCTGTAACAATACTAGGCCACTCCCACTTAGCTGAGCAGTTCTTCATAGTAATTAGGAAAACACTTTCCTACAATGGCTTGTTTTCACATTTTCCGTAACATATGCCAACCATAAATGCCATTTTGCTATGAGATGATAAATTTCTTACATAATTTCTTTTTTATACCATAGCTGATTTCTTGGAGTGTAATGTTCTGTACTTCGTGTCCTGTAAATTATCTGTGTGGCCATGATTGTACAGAAAAATCCTCACAAATATAGAGACCTATATAGAGTCAGGGATTGAATACCTGTTGGTAGTCAAGACTGTCACAAAGCAGAAAAATCACATCAGTTCTGCAGCGTCTTCCTCACCTGAAAAACCTCAGGGCTTTGCTGGAGACACATGCATGGACCATAAAACCATAACTATCCAAGGTAAGGCAACATGCCAGAAGTTTGAACTTGGTTTCTGGCAAATGCTGTGCAAGGTCCAAGACGTGCTGAGCTTCCACTGAGCGGGTGACGGTGCAAACGCCCGCAGTCTCTATTCAGTTGGAAGACTGCTGCAGTTCAGACCCTCAAATTAGTATCCTGCCACCATTAAGATAAATCAAACGTTGTAATAGCAGCATAAGGTTTTGTAACACTTAGAGAAAAGTATTCATTTTCTTACAAAGTCTCCTGATACCGAATTTGGTAAGGTAAAAGCTGCAGGGGTGAAGCAGTGTGCCAGTAAAAGTTTGTTTTCTTCTGCCAGGGAAACTGCTGTTTTCGAGGCAGATTCAATTAAAGGCAATGGATGTTACCTTGAGGAGCTACTTTGTTTACATTTCAAAGGCCTAGTCCTCTTGTTAGACTGATACTGTTTCATGCAGCTCCTTAATGAAAAGCATTTGTTTGGTATTATACCTCAACGGCAAATTAGATTCTCCCAAGACAGTTTGACTATGTGAGAAAGCTTTTGTGACTGCCCAGACTTCTGTGGTGTCATTAAGATAATGACCCTCACATCTGCTCTTTCAAATGCTGTTCTCAAGGAAAACATAAAAATTATTCAGACCTATTACAAATTTTGAGGGTTTATCACCCCAAGTGGATTTAGACAACCGAATTTTTTCCCCTAAATTGTTGAACTCAACTTGAATTATAATAGTGAACATCTTGAAAGTTTTTCTTATGCACTAACTTTAACAAATGCCCCTTTCAGACTCTGGCAGTGTCCTATCACAGCAAGCAGAAACATTTTTGACAGGGTTGTGGAAGGGTTCTTACTATACCAAGAAATGAAAGTGATGGAAAAGTGGCAAGGAAAATGACATTTCCTGCCTCTTGCCTCTTTTGTATTGTCATTTAAAAAAGGGTGCGCTCTGCCTCTACTGCATATTTCCATTACTGATGTCTAGAAATGGAAGTAAAAGTCTACCTGCAAGTTACATTTAAAGAATCTTTGTGATAAGATCCAGGGAAAGCTACCAGAACTCCACTTATTTTGAGGAGCAAATTCTGCTGTAATGTAAAATAGCTGTAAAAGTGTTATATATATGGAAGCATTTAATACCTATCATTTTAGTGACTAGCATCCGCTAGAAAATAACTGTAATTTATGTGGCAAGGTGTCTGTGCAGTGAATACTGTTCTGAAGTACATGCCAATCAAAAATCTCTTCAGCTAAATGATGACTAAAATCTAAAATCTGTGTTATCTTTTCCATAGTTCCTGGTACGCCATTGCAGTCAAATCTGGAGCGCTCCCTGAATGAAGCATGTGAGATTCATCCCAATACTACAAATATATTTAGAAGAAAACACCATAATTAAGGTTTATTCAACACCCCTTCAGCGTTATTTGTCGCATACAGAAAGTAAGCACACATGAGCCACTTGCCAGCTTTACCTTCAGCACCTGGCCCTGCTAAACAAGGTAATTTTCACTTTGCCAAGGCAAGCTCAAAGAACTGTATCCTCAACCAGAAGAGCTTGAACGACAAGTGACTCATATTAGGAATTCCTTGTGTTCAATAAACTACCCTTGATGTGAGATAAAGAGAATTGATGAAAACAGACAGAACCCAGTTTCAGTCTTCTCTTGGGAAGAGCACAGACCTTTTCTACATAGGGACAAATTCATTCCTGACATAAGGCTTTTTACTTCAGCAGAATTATACCGAGGATGAAAACAGGTCATCTTGTTTTGTACTACATGCTTCACATCAATGATGAAATAAGCTGAGTCTCAAAGGAGAGGTGATAAGAAGTCAGCACTCATGCTTTGTTGTGATTTCTTTTAAACTATAAAACCTTCTAATGCTTAGTTTTTAAAACATATTAGTTTGATTTATCATTGACTTATGCAACACTTGGTGCAATGACAACTAAAAGATTTTCACGGAGAATAAAACACTACTTTCCAAAATGATCCAGACCCAGCAAAGCATATCTTATCGCAGCCCTCACAAAGAAGTCAGAAATCACCTGCCTGAAGTATTCAACTGGAAGGAGGAAAAAAAACAACAACAAAGCCTTTCTAATTATTCTGGATATTGCTGGGTTTTATGCTTGATTTGTGATGCTTTAATGAATACTGATTCTCAAAACAACGCTAGGTACCTCTTTACTAAGAATTAGGTATATCATGAGAGGCATCCACAGACAGTTTATGAGAAGATTCAAGGACATCAAGCATAGATGAATATTTCCTTTATTTTATGATTCTATCTTGGTCCGAACTACAGTTCTGGTAAACTTAACATCTCTTTTGTACTACTCTGAATATATTTTTAGTGCTCTATAGTACTATAAATGGTTGAAAATGCTACAGTCACACTGTTATGCATACTTGAGTACATTGCTTTGATCAGCCCATCATTTGGGTTATTTTACTATGGGTTTAAATGGCTGAGAACTGCACAGAGATGACTCAATTGTATCATTAACCATGAACAGCAATTACATGTTAACAACCTGTAACTACCTCTGAACGACGTAAACAGGAAGCCTGATGCTGGAAGTTCATTTTGAGGATTTCCACTGTTCTCCTAGATAACATTTCAATGATCCTAGGTCACAAATAGTTGCAAATTGAAACTTGTCTTCACAAAGTGGCAGCTAGGGATTTTAACTGTTGCTGGACCAAAAGAATAGAATTTTCCAGCAGTTCTGAAAGAGATTTTTGTCACTGTCTTCAGCAGAACTATATGAAAAGCATCACAGCATTTTAGCTTGGTTATATCTTAATAAACTCCTAGTGATATGTCTGACATGGTATAATATCTGTGATTCATTTTTACAATTAAAAATATAATCACTGCTAAACAGTAGCATGAGCATTATCTAAGTTAAAATGAACTTAAGACCTCAAAAATCATCCTCGCTAAATCAAGACAGCTGCAAGTTATTCCTGTAATGATCATACTTCTGCTAGAATATTTTTGTTCTACTTTGAGGATTGGCCAGAAATTTGGCCAGTGAGCCAGTCAGAAGTTTAAAATGTGAAGAGAAATGGAGATAACTAGGACTTCCAAGACATATATTCAGAAAAAAGATCAAAGTTTTATTGTATGGGAAAGTAGTTTTCAAATTCGGAATGAAAGCATGTGGACTCGATCATAGCTTCTTTGTCAATACACAAAACACACTAAAGCGCGTTTCGGTTTCTTGATCCAGACACAAAGAACACGTGCCACAGCTTCCTCCCAGCACTGGCATCCAAGTTCCTAATTCATGGAAACTGGGTCGTGAGGTGAGGGGACAGCAGGTGACCTAACCCTGCTGCCTGCCAGAGGAGTCGGGGCAGGTCTGCCATACCCGTTATGACAAACTGCTCAACAAATTAATTCAGATTAATTCACAGGATATAAAAATCAATTAATAATAATTTTTAAAGTGTGCAAAATGCTTCAAAATATTAAGTACTTTCTCAAATGTTGTTATAAATGTAAAAGCGTTGGTTCTGTATTTCCGTGACTTCAGAGTGAAGCGACTGTGTGATTGAAATGCTGAGGAGAATCCTCTCCACTACCCAGTTTGTGATGCAAACTAAACTTTTCTGTAATAAGGATGTTCTGGAAAAAAAACAGAAAATTTAAATCTCAAATTCTGACTACTTGTGCAATATTGTAAAATGCAGATTTGGGGAGTTTGTTTCATTTGGGTGGTGGTTTTGTTGTTTCTTTTGTTGGTGTTCCGGTTTATCTCAAGAGTCTTTACAATAAGTTCCAGGAACAAAGCTTTTTAAAGTAGTTCCCAGAAAATCCCATGACATCATCTAAAGAGCAAGTATTTCTACTTGGATAAGAAATATTTGAAATCCACAGCAGAAGAATACAATTTATAAGTGCTGATTCCATCCAGTGCATTTTGTGGAACACAGAAGCAGGCAAGAACACGAGTCACGCTATGACAGCAAGGAAGATGTCACTGCAGAATTAACTACAAGAAAAAACAGCCATCTTATAATTCAAGAACCTCTCTAAAAAGGTACTATATTTTCAGTACACTCCCAAAATATTGCATTTAATTCCTTGGAAATTGGTTTTCAAATACATAGACACATTTTTTTTTTGTATCTTTAAGTTTTTTCTACATTTAGTGAGATTCCCAGACTGTCAGAAGACAGCAGTCCAAAAAGGAATAAATATCAACACCAGACCAACAGAAGAAGAGCTTTGACCAGTGCTCCGCTTTCAGAGGCTTTTCCTTACTGGGAAAAGGAAGTCTCCTGCTCCTCTTATAGATCAGAGAGTCCCAGGGTTACTGCTGCTGAAGGCATTTTCACAGGGCTTGCTGCTGGCATCAGAGAGCAAGTCAGCCCTGCCCTTATCTGACAAGTTCACTGATCCCTCTCCATCCAAATTCCTGCAGAGCCCTAATCTCCCCCAAGTCTGCCTGATTCCACCCACAAAAGTCTTTCCTCAAACCTAGCTGACCCCTCAGGGTTCCCACTAAACTTATTCTTGGGGATCACGTGCACGCCCACAGCTCCCTCAGAGCTCCACTCATCTTCCCCAGCTTCCTTGGCTGAGCCCTCCCAGCCCTCCCTTCTTTCTGGCCCTTCCAACCTCCCACTGCCACACAATAGAACCGCGGGTTTTTTGCTGAGTCAGTTATTTAGATCCATTTCCAAACACTGTCATCACAGCGAGACCCGTGGCTAAAGGCCTCGGCGTGTCTATCAACAGAATTGACTTTGAAGAGGAGTTTTAGTGACCTAAATCAACTAAGAACCAATCTCTTACTGTATGTTCCAGCTACTTCCATAGGATCTATAGAGCAGAACAAGTTGTGTCAATAATTATACTGATTTTACTGAAAAAACAACCTCTGTGTAAACAACAGAAGAAATCAAATGGGAACACAGCAATTGAACAAATGCTTTCGGTCCTAGAAAGTGTAAGGTGAGCAAATTGCTGCCCTAAGGACAAGGTGAAAATCCCCAGCCCCCCTTTCCAGAGCAAACAAATGGTAGTGAAATGTAATTTGATGCTCATTTCCACCAAGGGAAAACTTTGTGTCGGCCATCTTTTTTTTTTTTTTTTTTAAGTTGCCTTAACGTTGTTTTCTTGTAATCTGATACTAACAAGCCTCTCAGTAACTACCTTAATGACTCTCAGGGGAAGGCAGTTGATCAGCAAGTGTACTAACAAGGCTGAATTATGCTGTACACTTCAGTGCTAACCTTGCTCAAAGATTCTCAAACAGCTTAATAAATACTGAGTTAGACGCATTTTACTGCTCTTTGGTCACAGCATCCATTTTACGTATGGATCAAATGTGATATTTTGCAAAAGCATCAGTTTCAAAACCAGCAAAATGTTCAGACTCTGAAAACTCTGCGGAAGCTGCATGTTTTCAGAGACTGAAGATGTTTCTCCCCAGATACTTCAAATTTTAAAGTACCAAAAAATTGAACACTTTTTAAAAATCTGGACATAATTTCTCAAAAATCACATTTGAATCAATAATATTAGTAGCAGTAGAATTCAGAATTTTAAAATTTAGTACCATCTTTAGTACTTTGTATCATCCAGGTCAGTAATGACCAATGGAAACAGACTGCAAATTTGTATTTTGAAGATTATGATCTGGATTTATTTTTAAGTGGGTTTACCAAAGCTTGTAGCAAACTTATTGGATTTTTTATGCTTTGATGAAGAAACTATTTCATTTTGATTTCAGAACTTCTTTATAGCTTTTGAATGACAGGCAGCCCTTTACATTATTAATAAATGTTTTGAATCTGAAGTCTTTAAACTAAAAAGTTTTTTGGGAGGAGCTTTGAAAAACACAGAAATAAAGCGATTCATCATAACACTTATAAGATAAAGCTTTTTTTCATGCTGAACTTTGGTTTAGTATATCAGAGTGATGATTTTAATCACAAATTCTATCTAATGTTGAAACAAACGCCAAGGATGATGACAAGAGGAGCTCTGTCTTTATAAATCTCCCATCAAATAAAATGGGAAGGTGAATTTCACAAGCGTGTACTTGAGGGACCACTTCGTCATCTCAGAACGGAATTCAGTCCTGTACAGAGGGTAAATCCAGAGCCCGTGCATTGCGCAGTGGAGAGAAATAGCAAGCTTCAGCCTAAAATGCTCCTGCTGTGATTCACGGCTGAGAGCAGCCCGTTTTTCACGAGCAATTATGGAAGAAGTGGAGGAATTCCAATCTTCCAAGCTAAAATTAGCCTTTGGAAAAAAGCCGCTTGAGAACCTGGTCCAGAGTCCAGCATCAGAGGAAAAGGCTCTTCTTGAACTGCACAGAAGCAAATTACCGCACAAGGACTGAGTGATGATGTATCTGGCCCTAGGGATTTCCTCTAGATCTGCTGCTATTTTCTTTTATTGTTCTGAATTCCTTTACTCGTTAGTGCAGCAAAGAGTTTCTCCCCCTAGGTCACAAAGCACCAATAGACCCAATTCTGCGGTGGCCTCTGAACACAGCACAAAATCCAAGCAGCTATACTGGTTCAGAATTAAGGTCCATTGAGCCCAGTGTCCCGTTCAGCGCTGTCTAGGTGACTCTCTGCAGACACAGCCAACAGCACATACAGACACTCATGTGTAAGCAAAGTGGATTAGATTAAGCAAACAAAACCGAATTCTGGGGTCCAGAGATAAAGAGCATCACAGTACTACCGAAGCTTCATGCGGTTACAGTAGAGACGTCTTTAGGAGAGTAGGGAAGCTGAGAAGATCAGCCAGGTAAATAACCAGCTGAGGGCTGGAGGAGTAGTAGTAGAGTTACCTCGCTCTATGAAGTAAAATGACAGAATGGGGGGAGAAAATTCAAGCCAGGGATGTGAAGTGGATTTTCTGAAACGGGTCCAAGTGTGTTTCAAATGACGTTGTATGGGTGAATGGAGGCATAACTGAAGTTGACCTCCAAGCAGCCCCTGTCTTTCTTCCATACTCTTGGCTGCTGCCAATTTAATGCCTTACTGGGAAGGAAAGAGAAAGGAAGAGGATGAGCCCACTTCTGTCTCAAGGAGGGAGAGGGTGTGAGGTGGAACCAAAAGCCCTTATTAGTGGTGCTTTTACTCCTACAGCTGCTAAGAGATGGGGCAGACAACTGCTACTGTAGAGATGGCCTCCCCAAACATTATTAGCTCCTCTATATACACCTAACAGCTTCTTTGGCTGCAGCAAAAGTAATAGAAAGGAGGAAACAGACAGTGCTCGAGTAGCTGGTCTCCTCTTGCCCAAGGGAAACAATCTGCCACCTGCCACTTTGTGTTCTGCATGTGCCTAAGGCACTCTCCTGCGCTCAGACACTGGCTCGTGGGACTATGATACCTGGTACAAGCACACACACATAAATATGCACGTAAAATGAACAGGTGCCGTGTCATGAAGAAGAGATATTTAGAAACTATGTGACATACAATCTAGAGATCACGTCACCCATCAAAACAGCAATGAACTTTGGAAGAGGATCCACATTTCCCAAATACTCCAGTCTCAGTTAAAGGAGGCATTACAAAGCACCCTTGCTTATCACTCCGTGTACGATCATTCAGTATGATGTTCCATCAGAAAAGTTCATCTACATTTTCACAGAAGTTCATATACATTTTCAAAACAAGAGCAGTCTGTCATTCTCATTTATAGTTTCACCCTGAAACATCTTACATATGTGCATCAAGGTTTGCAAGTCATTTGCATGCCAGCATAAGTGTGTGAGTGTCAACCAAATGTCACAGCCCTTCACGATGATTATCAGTGAAAGTTCCCGGATTTCACTCAAGCAACACGCAGCAGCAACAGCATCATTCATATTAGAACTGTAGCTCACATTTAGGTTCAGCGTTGGCATTTAACAAACAGGAATTTTACATTTTGGTAACGTAAAATTTTAACACGTGGCAGTAAGTGCACTGGAAAGGATTTCATCATCTAATTTGTTTCATCATAAGCTGACAGGAACCAGTGAATTAAATAGATGTCTCCACCTCTTTTCACGTGATAATGCTCTTAATAGCTCAAGAGTATTTCACCTTTCATAACGTAAGGGCTTTTTAAAGTACATTTTAACTTAAAAGAGCTTCAGTGTTTATGCAGGGTTTATACAGATTGATCTGCAGTAATCTATCTAGAGTTCTTTGCCTTGATGAGAGATATTTGAAGTGGTCCTTACTGTATTCTGATGCTTCATCCATTGCATAAAGAGCTACTTCTGAAAAAGCCCGTGATGTACAGGGTAAAACATCAAGAGCAATTAGATTTAGCAAAATTATTCAGAAGAGGCCCAAGATCAAATAAACATTGCTTTTCCACGGCAGAGGGGAACACTCTTTTACTTTTTGCCTAACAACAAGGTACTGACAGCGGTGTTTCAAGCGAGATGGGGCCAGGCTTTGATCTCGGCAGGGGGGCTTGTGTTAACCACAACTGCAAGCTGTCTTAAAACCCACAGGTCAAGCAGGTATTTTTAGTTCTATTTTGAAGATGTAGAAACATACTTTCTCTCATTTCAACAGCAGGACTACTTATTTGGGGAGGGAGGGAGGGGGAACTGTAGACGGATATATTGTTGACATAAATCAAAATAAAAGAGATAATCAATATTTATCCATTAAGAAAAAACAGAATACTTCCTATGTGACAAAATCCCTCTCACCCATTTTAATGGCTGCATCCCTCATAAAAAATGATAGGTAAGAATTGAAGAACCATGTCCTAAACACTACAGTAACACTTTAAATTGTAGCATTTTGGATGGTTGTTGCAGATCAGTTCAGCATTTAATTTAAAATTTGAAATACTGCCAGGATGGAAGGAAGATAAAGAAAAAATATGAATGGAGACACATAAATTCTTGGAAGTATCAGGCTTTTCCTATAGATAAGTATGATTCAGGTTTGTCAGGGCAGGCCCTAGTGAACAAGCAAGAATTGACCCCACTGCCCTAAGCAGTGGTCAGAAGCTCCCATTTTCATAGAATCCTAGACTGGCCTAGGCTGGAAGGGACCTTAGAGATCATCTAGTCCAACCTCCCTGTCACGGGCAGGGACGCCTCTCAACTAGATCAGGCTACTCAAGGCTCTGTCCCACTTGGCCTTGAACACCTTCAAGGAAGGGGCAGCCACAACGTCTCTGGGCAATTTATTCAACATCTCTGGGCAATTTATTCCAACATCTTGCCACCCTCGTACTGAAGAATTTCTTCCTAAGGTCTAATCTAAATCTATTCTCCTTCCGATCTTATAGTCAGAATAAACACAACATATAGATTCCGAAAACACACATGTCATTTAAGTGTGTATCACTGTGTGACACAGCGGATAACAAGTTAGATTCTCCAGGTTTTCTGATATGGTCAATTTATAGGGAATAAACTAGAGGGGAAACAAAGGATATCGTTAGAGCAGAAAGAAGACTGCGAGACGACAAAACACTGAAGAAGAGCTGGGCTGAGGACAGCACAGACAGACAGACAGTCACCGCCAGACAGACGAAATCCTGCCGTGACAGAAGTCTTTCAGAATGTTCACAGGTCCCTGCCGAGCACACTGCCTGGACCATAGGCTTGTCTTCTCTCCGTACTTTTACCCCAAGGCCAAATAGCAGTGGGAGACAGAGAGGCACCACCTGTTTCCTCGGTTTCTCCCTTGCAAAGCTCTGAATGCAAAGGATTCTGGTGAAAGCTCTACTGGAAATAGCCTGCATGTGGTTATGGCCCCGAGCCTGCAAAACTTGCACACATGAGATTCCCACCAACTTGGATGGGAATTTTGAGCATAATCATTTCAGTGTCTGACCACAAAAGCCATAATTGGAATTAAAACATCAACTGAATTGTTAAATATCCAGAACCTTGGCACCAAGATAATATGGTTTAACTTTAGACTGCATACAAAACATTTACATCTATATATTATCTTATGTGATCCTGGGCATTTTAGTAGATTTTCATTTAATGCACAGAAAGAATAAATTAAAAGTTGCCCTATATGGTGGTAGTAAGGATATTACAAACACATATTTTAAATCAAAGCAATTTGCCCCCCCAACACTCATTCACCCATGAAAATTATTTTGAAACGTACAGTGCAAGCCACAACTTTTTCCTTGTATTTATTCTAAAAGCTTTCTTTCCCTTAATGTTTGATCTATCTATAAAAGGCAAAAATGTTTTGTTAGTAAGCCTCAACCTTTGGCAGCCAACAAAGTGACTAAATTTCCTACAAATAATTTCTGTTAGTCTTTTGTTTACCAATGTGCTTGTTTCCCATAATCCCCCTGGGAAGATAAAATGTCCCTGTGCAGATGTTCAATGTTATAATTGGGCAGCATTCAGCAGAAATGTCATCAGTGACACAACACTTTAACAATAAAAGAAAATGAAATAGACATCACAGGGGACTCCCATTTCAAAGCAAACCTTCAAGGATCTGAACGGGAAGCATATTTTCCATATTACAAGTTCTCATTTAAATTACAAAAGTACATTGACATTTATTTCCTGAACAGATGAGTTTATCAGTAGTTTTGTAATGAGTATCAATGGCAACTGAAATTACAATTCCTTTCATACTGAGTTTCTTTTGATAAGTGCCTTTCCTTTACTTACGTTCTCATACAGATTTCTTTTATTCTGACTATAACATCCAATAATTTGCATAAGCGTAAATTTTAATTTTATTAAAAATAGGTGCTGTGACAACACATGTTTTTGCAGGACAAGATGAATAAACTGTTTCAGCCTGGACTTCTGCCAAATGCTACTTTCCACTCTGTTCCAGCTGTAGCTGAGTGCCTGGTCTCATGGTCCAAAAGAGCAAAGGGAAGGAGCAGCAGTGGCTGCATTATTGCTGTATTTTCTGCTGGCTACAGGAGCTGATGCACTAACAAGAGTAGTCCCAGCACAGCATCCCAGACTCAGGGAAACTGTGCTGAAATGTCTTTCTGTGTTTTAATGGCTATGTTCACGTAAGTGGAAACATGCCAGCAGGACACACAGGTAATAGCTGCTTTCTCCTGGCTGTTGTGAGACCACCCACTCAGAAATTCTGGGCTCCCCAGAGATGTCTTCTCCATGAACCATCATTTCCCTAATACCCAGTCACGTGGAGCCCTAACATGAGGAGTACTGCAAGAGATGGTAAAAGCAATCCCAATATCAAGGGGAAAGATCTAGAGGTATGCCTAAAATGTTATTAATCCAAATTCTGTTCTTGGGTACACACAGGGTAAGTCTACCCTAAAACTACCTTTATACAGGTAAGAAACCAGAGAAATTCATAAACAGAGCAAAATTCATCTATATTCCATCACCTTCATCCAGAAGACAAGTAAAACTGGCTTTTCTACATTCTCTCCCAGAATTTACACAATGGTGATCCCTGCCCAACTCAGTAGCAGGTTACACAGAAGTGTATTTAAGTAGTTACCACAGGTATTCTACAGGGAAGCTTTGGGGCACATCAAGGTAAATGCTGCAACTGAGGATAGTCATGCCATGCACGGCGTAATCCTTTGCCATTTGAGACTGACAGGATACACCAACCAAGTAATTCAGCATTGAATAAAATACCCAGTTAGTGTCAGATGCCAAGCAAAACCATTGTATAAGAATCTTTTGTGTGGTCTCACCTCCTGCTCCCCGTGTACAGAAGTGCACCCTTTCAGAATCCCAGCAGAAGGTTTAGAAGGATGATCCTCCGTTAAATTTGCCTCAGCTGGAGAAGGTTTTGCATTTGGCTGCAGAACAAACAAACAAACAAATTTAGTGCAGTGCACAAAAGAAAACTTTGAAGTAACTGTCTAATGCAGTCTGAGGTACAATGTACTAAAGAAGTCTCAAATGAAGAATTACAGGAGTCCATACCTAAGGGGGAGAGGAGGGAGTATAAATTGGAGCAGAGAATTCACACAGTTCGTTTTCCTTCAAAGCACTGTGTACATTTGCAAGCCTTGAAGCTATAATTTGCAGTTTTGTCATAAACATTTTGGTAATGGAGTGGAAAAATACCAGTCTTCAGTCTCTATCACAGCTGCCATGATTTGCTGTATTGACTGAACTTCAGCTCTGAAGTCTGTTACATCAGATGAAGCCCCCAGCATAACAAAAAGGTTTCCCGGGAATGCTCTTAGGTAACACAACACACCCCCCAGTTACCACTGCCTCTGGGGTACTTCTTAGGTGCTGTAAAAATTTTCTCCAGAATTAGAAGAATTTCCTTAGAGCTTTTTTGACTTCTTCCAGCTCTATCTATGCTTTGCCCTTCTGGAAGTGGAGAACCAAGCAAAACACTACTAAAAATTACAGCCTTGTCTGATGAAGCAGCACACATAGGAGGAAGAACTCTTTTCATCCCCAGAATTTCAGTCCCCAAACTAACACCCTTTATGCTGTTGCACTCCTGCAGAGTAACAACAGAGCAAAATAATCCAAACCAAACTCCCATCTTTCCCCAGCAGAGTTTTGACCCTTCTAAAGGAGACATTCCTGAGATTTTATAAAGTCCATCAGGAACTTGGTTTTATTATTGATCTTATGTGGAAGTTGTACAAAAGCTACTAGCCAAGGATGGTGGTTTGAAAAAGCTCTAAGAGAAATGACTTAACATACACATACAACCTCTAATGACAGGGAAGGGATAAAAATAGCACTGTAGCCACTTCCTCTGCCCTCCTCAGCTCAAGCCACCTTGAGACTTTTTTGCTTTCTTAAGCTCCTGCTGTTCTGACTATGTCTTTTCCCACCTTCTCCAATTCTTTCATTCCATTCCAGTTTCCTCTGCACTGAAGTCAAATACTTATTGAAGGCTCTGCCTAGGTGAGGGCAAAATCACATCTCTTACTTTGTTTTTTCTCTCTCTCCTCACTTTGTCACCTGAAGGCTCCCTCAATCTCAACTCGGTCTCCATGCCTTCTCTCCTGCTAGGTTTTGCATTGACGGTAAGGTCAGAGTTTTGCCATCTCCTGCTCCTCTTTGCGGTACAAAACTGATCGACAGACTCTGCAGTGATCTCTGTATTCAGTGGCCATATTTTCCCCTTCTTTTAACTACTGGCATAACTATCATAAATTAAGCCTTTAGTGACACGATCCTATTTCAGCACAAACAACTGTCTGCTTCCGAGGGCTCCATTTGGGACCAAAAGCCTCCAATTCAGCCGCACTGGTGTGTGACATTCACGTGACAGTGGGTCGGAGCTGGTTGCTCGGGAAGAAGTTATTCCATACAAATTAAACTGTAGAAAATCCAGAATGCTGAGAGGAAAAAAAAAAACCAAACCCACCAAAACAAAAAACAGGGAAATGGCAATATGAAAAGATGAAAAATGATTAATAGGAGAAAAGGATCAAGTTTGCATGGAGGTTCTGATAATGAGCAGATCCTGCCTCCATTACCTGCTCCTAACTGAAAGAGCTGACCTTGACACTGAAAATCTTTAACTTTTGAAATAAAAAGTGATGGAAAGGGGAAAATGGGACACTTTCAGGAAAGCATTTAAAAAAATGTGTTTTTTCCAGGTAGCACTTACGTGTATGAGAAACTGAGCTATTACTCCGAGTTTAAGAGTGGAATTTCCAAAATCAGTGAATATTTTCAAAGTACCATGGCATTGCCTATTTTGTAATGAGTCCTCAGTTTGTTCATACTATGGTATTTCAACAGGAACACAGCAGCTGGAAACAAGGAATTCAACAGAGCACCCCATTGATTCTTCTAACATAATCCACAAACTCAGATTCTGCATTTAGATCTCCTAAAATAAACTACAAGAAGGTCTTGAAAACAACTTCAGAAAGTTACCTTAAATTCTCTAACATACTACAATGTAAGTACAACCGTGCTGGCTCTAGCAGATGTTGGAAAGTTTGTCTTTTTTTTTTTTAAGGAAAAAAAGAGACAACCAGGCCTCTAACAGACCCTCTTTGATCTCACCTGGGAGGAAAGTTATAATCTGTCCCTGAGAATCTCTACAGTTCAGGTTTAAAAGACAAAAGAGAGGAGAATGTGAAAAGAACAGGAAGCAGCACATAAAATAAAGCAAATGGGCTTTGAAATGCAGCCTGGTTCCTGGGAATGGCACTGTGTCTAGTTATGTCCTTGGAAGACTGAGGTGTTTCCGTGTATTTTTTTTTAAAGAAAAAAAAAAAAGCTGTCTCAGAGATGTGTCAAACCACTTGCTTTTGATTTGGGTAGCAGCAAATGGGATGCGACAAGTAGAGAACAGCATAGTTTTTGCACTGGCCATGGCAAAGAAAGCATCACTTAGAGGATATCAAGAAAAAGAAAGGTGATAACGCCTGAAATTGCCCATCTGCAAGAGGGAGTTTAAAGAAAATAATGCCAAAAAAGCTGTACTTTAGAAAGCAAAGCCTACTGAAACATGTGAAATATATAAACAACCCCGTATCTCTAACTATGTATTTTGTTTTCTTGCAACCACAAG
Organism: Apaloderma vittatum; assembly: GCF_000703405.1. Classification (NCBI taxonomy): domain Eukaryota; kingdom Metazoa; phylum Chordata; class Aves; order Trogoniformes; family Trogonidae; genus Apaloderma; species Apaloderma vittatum. Next base: position 31,890 of record NW_009692760.1, read on the forward strand.
AAAAATTGTTACCTAGTTATCATGACTAATAATCCTTAAAATACAGTCAAAAGAAATTATAACCAGATGAAAGGTTCTGCAAATCTGTAGTAGAAAGTTAACAATATGCTGGAGTTGAAACAGTAGGTGCTATGCATCAGGATCTGTCCATTAATGCCATTTAGCATTGTATGTTGTTATTGTAGATATCCCATCTCCAAGTTGCGTTACAGTGAAGTACAGGAATTCTGCCCGTGAAGGCGAAGAATGAGGCACAAGTATAGTTACTTGTTTGGCGTGGGAGGGA
>NW_009692760.1:32189-41960 GCF_000703405.1 Apaloderma vittatum
TTTTACTTTTAAAGATTTCATCCCAGGATTTGAGTTTTCCATTAAAGCATTCCTATATTCTGTTCTGTGACTCTGACTTTACCTCTTATGTCTCAGAAACCTCAGAGGGAAACCTACACATTCTTCACAAAGATTATGCCTCCTCTCCCAACCACATACAGGAAAGGAAGGTTTGAAACGCTGCACTGTTAGGGTGGAGCATTTGTGTCCTTGAAAGAGCTCCACAGTCAAGAAATTACCATTTTTGAGCTTACAATGAGGCCTAAACTTTTCCAAATTAGCCCAGGTCTATCCATTAGGCTAGAGTAACTGGCAACTGTATGGGTACACAAACTCTGCTTGAGAGATAAAGGAAAGGCAGCACCTTCTTGGATACTTCGTTTATCTTCGCATTTCAAAAATCTAGAGATCCTTGAGAACAGAAAAAAACCTTGCATTACACAATTTAAAAACATCCAATGAATTGTACCTGTACATGGCTGAACATATACGTTCCTATGACTTTGGTTGGCTATGCTTTAATTTACTCTTGCTCTGTTAGTTGAATGGGGCACATTCACGAACCCCTGTGTGTGCCCACTATTTTACTGTTTCACATCCTGTGTATATAGTACCCACATCTGTACTCTGTCCTCAGAATACAGGTAGAGCTGTTGGGTTTGCTTCCAGAAGCACTCTCCCCTTCTGCTCCTCAGGCAGAGCATCAGGCATGCTGCCACACACCCAACTCTTGCATCCAGGGCTGTGGTCGATTGAGACATCCAGTTCGTGCTCGCACCCTTTATGAATGTCACTCGACCTGCCTGAAGATAACACACACCCACCTGATATCAGCACACAGAATCAAACCTGTGGGTTTGGCTTAAGTTAAAAATAGACCAAGGGAAGATCTGTTATATAACTTCCTGTGTCTTTCTGGCATTAGATTGTTCTGTACAGAATTTTATCAACAGAACTTGTATTTGATGAATGAAATTCAGAGTGATAGGGACTGTTCTTAGGTGGGGCAAGTCACCTATACCAAAGGAACCATCCAATTGCCAGGTGTTTCTAATTATTTACTTTTCCATTTTCCTAAGCATCACTTAATTTACCAGTTTCACTAGCAGACTGACACAAAATTTTCCACTTCACCAGTAGTTTGTCCATATCAACCCATGGCTGATGTACTTGCCTTTCTTTTCACCGCATTTCTCTACAACGAAAGATATTCTGCTGTCAATATTCAGCGCTACTTGAATATTGCTACTTGAAAATGCTACTTGGTATTTTTCCACTATTTGTGTATAAAATGAAATTCTCTCCTCCCTAGCTTGTACAGTAAATCCTATCCCACAGACCCTTAGGTGAGCAGGTAGTGCTCTTGTAGTTCAAATACACCAGCAATCACTTCTGTGTCTATTGCCAATGTACGGAAGCAAATCCTTGGCTGGTGCAAACTGTCTGAACTCCACTGATGTCAAAGCTGCAACAATCTACTCTCATGGAAGATCCAGCTCACGTACTAGAAACGACTATGGCCTGATCCACAGAGGCCTCTGCTTAACAGAATGCACACGGTATCCAATGCAAAATTATTTCATCATGTTAAACTTTTCCTATTATACTTTATAACAGTATAGGCAATTTTCAGGAAAGGACAGTGATATTTAAATGAGACTAAAGTCTGTGCAGTGGGGCACAACTTAGAGCAATAACTAAATATTGTAGTGTATGTACTCAAAACCACACAATACCAGTCCTGGGCGTTCTCGGCAGCGTTCACTGATGTCATGGTACTGATGTATCTCAAATATTGCTCCACTACAGGGCTGACAAAGCTTCATGTTTGCTCTTTCTTCACTGTAAAGAGTTGTTCTTTCTCAGTCCAGGTAACAGGGAATGAACTCTACCAACTTATCTTTTTTAAAGCCTTTATAGTTCTTCTAGCTTCATTAATGAAAGTAGGTTAGCAACCTGAATAAGAGTGATTCCACTTCAGCAATTCTACCCCCTGCCCGCATCACACACCCTTTTTAATTGCACATTTTCTAAAACAGTCTGAGATCTGGATCAGTAAATGGTGTTTTTGGTGCCAGCACAGAAAATATTCATATTTCAAACCGTCCTGCGCAAACTTGCATATCTCTGGGTATCACAAATGTGATACTTATGCTTGGTTTAAATAGAACTTCATTTCTAGGCACACGTTTTCATAGCAGAACAAACTACTAAAGCTTTTATCACACAATATTTTCTTCTTTTCTGTATTTTTTTTTCTGTTTTGGTTTTTGGCTTAGGTTTGTTTGGCTTTTTTACTCTTTATTAACAAGGCAAATCCTGTTTTGCTTACTTGCCCTCAAGGAATTCTGCTGTTACAATTATGTTCATAATTTTAATTGCAGAGCAAACATATGAAAAATGTCTTTCTAAAACACCAGCTGTATTACAACAGTGCAGCGGCCCACTGCATACTCAGAACCTGTTGTATTACCATGTTACGATGCATCGCCAGAATATACAGTAAGTTTCGCTGCACAGGAGCCCGCAATCTAAATAACATTTACTCTCTATATTCAGAGCAAGGAGTGGCTGTAATATTCCAGGTAATGGGAATATCAGTACATTACTGCTTCCACACCCCAGTAAGTTCTCAGCAGGCCAGCCTGGGTGTTGTACACAGCCCCTCGTAGGGCTGTTTCAAGGAAAGTTTGCAAGCTTGGGCACAGAGACGTGCAAACGCACAAAGCCTGCTCAGGTGTACCCACAAGAAGCTTCCCAAAGTTCCTGGTTCCAGATACCTGGTGCAGGCACACCTAAACTGTCCCAACAGCTGAGCAGGTTTATTAGCTTGAGTCCGGCCTCACAGGAGCGGAGATGGGAGCTGACAGCACCACCAGCGCATCTGCACATCACATGGGGCTGAGCTAACGAGCCTTTCCAGGGCAGAGCCTGTTCAGAGCTGGTTTGCGCAGGTCGTGATTCCACTTCACCTGCAAGCTGGACGATCGAGCTGCACAGGTAGAAACTGAAGGTGCCAAGAGCGGGCGAGTGACGTATGGCGATACAGAGAAGAGGTACAGCGGTTTGCCAAGAGCTCCACAGCTTGTGTGTGGAAATTTCTGTCGCTTAGGCTTATAGCTAGCCTTCCCCTTATAAAAAAAAAATAAATAAAATTGTAATATCAGGCTTAAAATGTTGCTTCTGGCTACACTGAAAATTTATGAAGTTATGAAGTCATTAACTAAAAGATATATCAGATACATCAACAAACCCTGTATTTTTCTCACTAGAGGGAGAAGCTTTGTCATAAAAATATAAATCTTATAGTTTCACAGTGAAACAGAGGGCAAATTAAACCAATGTTGCATAGAAGATTTGCTGTATGTATGAACAGACAGGCATTAAATAAACACTCTCGTTAGCCAAAATCTTGTTCCAGTTTGTAGGATGTCAACATACATATTAACAATACCTCTAAAATTGTCACTCTGTAGACAAGAGGGTAAATCTAATTTGCATTAGGATAGTAAACTAATCTTGATTCCCACAGATCAAATTTATATTTTTATTTTGATTTACTGGCTATCAAGTGTCAATTTAAAGTGAATGTCAAAGAACATTAATTTTCAAACTCCTGAAAAGAAGACAAAATCCCCCCGAGCGGTCAGCAAAACAGATCATGTTTCCTATTCCAAGAGATTCTAGTTATAGAACTTTGATGGTAAAATAAAACTCTTTAATCTGTGGCATAATCCTGAAGATAGCATGCTAAAACTTGAAGAACACCAGCATGCAGATGTTCCGAGAGACATGTTTTTAACCCCTGGGCTACCTTGCTTGCCAAGAAAATTTAATCTTCTAACATGTACGTTCATGACTAGTCTACTGCTAAAAGCATCGTTGGGCCAGCAATGTTTCCTGCTGCCAAGAGTCTGATCCCAAAGCTACTGCGTCTAGTATTTAGATATGGAGGAGAATAGATTGTTTAGTATTTAACATGAGTTTTTGTGAAGATCAGAGCCTGCTTTGTGGAGATTTTCTTAAAAACCTTTATCGCAAAAACTCCGATCTCTCATATATTCAATAAGAAAAGTTAAGAAAATAATTTCAGATTTGTACACTTGACACTTATTGAACTTTACTAACAAGGATAAGCACATCAAAATCAAGCTATGATTTACATTTGCAAGCAAACTTATGCACATGAACAAGACTTTATAGACCTGAAGACTTAATACATCTACTTTTACAAAACATCATGGGCTGTATATAAGCCTTCTTGTACTTTTTAAAAAGTTTAAAAAAAGTAAAACTTGACTGTTAAGCAAAAAGGACGTGTTACCATACTACTACAGAAACGTACTTTTTAGAGTGATCAAACCAAAAATTTTTATATGTAACTTTTCAAATTATTACAGACAATATGTAATACAGAGGGTAATACACTCTGAAAATCCCACAAGGGGCATGAGCTGTGCTGGCCACTGTGCTGAAGGTAGAAATAGACATTTCATGGTCCACATTTGTTAAAAACCACTTAGCCCTGCTTTTTGTCAAGTTTATTGAATGTCCTCATTGTGGAAAAGACGGAAAGTCACAGGTTAAGGTGTGTGTATGCACTGTCCTTTAGTGCTGAGACCACTGTAGCCAGGGCTCTGCTGATGCCCCTTTCAGGTGTGTGTGAGATCTGAATAACCCCTCCACAGAGCTCCTTTCACAGGACTGTAGAGCAGATGGAGAATTCAAGAAAAGAGAAGGAAGTGATGCTCTAAACTGCACTAGTAAACAGGACGTTTGATTAAGCTCTCAATTAAACAAATGCAGTTTCCAGCATAATCCACAAACCCATACACAGAGGTTTTAAAACCCAAGGTATTTGAGAAGATGAAAACAAAGCTAAGACAAGCTTATTCTTTTCTAAAACTTTAGAAGATGGCCATGGGACTGATCTTGATCTCTCCCCTTAAAATCTGTACAGTATTTCAGACCCCACCAAAGTATTTAATGTGAAAGCCTAACTTTCAAGATTTCAGCATTTTCTAAGGGGGAGTTTTACACTGTCCATTAGTGATTTTTTAAAAGGGCACGTTTCAGTTTATTCCACCTAGCATACAGACTGCTAAAGAGATGGACTTTCTATGGATTTACTAAGGTAAATCTTAGAATGATTGCATATCACAGCTGCAACAATGAAATCAGTCAGAAAGCCGACTGCTAGAGATACTCAAATTCCTCTGTAATTAGCACATTGGTAAAATCCAAATACCAAACCCTAGCAACCTCAAGGAGCGTGCAAAGAAGCTAAGTAACACAGCAAAGAAGTGACATCTACGTGACCCTGGCTTTTTTACACAATATCAGGCAGCTGGAAGACTGCTGTTCCTGGAGGAGGAGGAATGGGGGAAGGGGAGCAAGAGTAACTCCAGTTATTGCTCTGAAAATTTAGTGCTTTTATAATTGGGACTTTAGCCTTTAGTAATTTTCCAGAATCTTTTTTTGTTGCAGGAACAAGGAAGTAAAATAGGAAGCATTTCTCTCTAATCTTGTTTTGATTAGTCATATGAAGGCATCAGTACAAAACCAGGATTGTTCTGAACTGAAAAAACATTATGACCTGAAACTGCCTGATATTTGAATTTTGTCTCTTGATTTTTTTTAAAGATGCTCTTCTCAAAGTTGATGCAACTTTGTAATAATCTTTGGAAAAGTCTGTTGGTTTAGAACTACGCCAATTTGAAAAAAAAAAAGCATAAGTTGGGAGTCTACACCTGCTATTGCTGATCCAAGCTTATTCTGCATAATATTCGTGACAACAGACCTGCACCTGTTAAATGCCACAAAATTCCCATTAGTAAAGACCTCACTTCATGTATTCCTCTATTCTTCAAGCTCCTATCAATCAATGGGAGTCATCCAAGTCTCCAGTTGGAGATTGATGTGTGGAAAATAACACCTAAGAGAAGTGAAGAATAAAACCCAGACAAAGAGATTGGGCCTATATACTTTCCTACAGGATCCTACCTGAGAATCATGGTCTACCTATATAGTAAGTCAGCTGGGAGAGGTTAAAAGAAAACAAAACAAACCAGCAATAAACCCCTTGCCTTTTTTTTTTTTTTTTCCTTCACAGTCATATTCACCTTTTTCTCCATGGTGAGTACAGGTCAGCCAGCATTTCTATGTGAGATGTCACTAGCACAGTCTAGCAGGAAACTTGCGCTGTCTTAAGTGTAACAGAAGAGCAGGGAGGGGATTGTGACTCAGAGGGACGTGTTCGAATCCTGGAGCCTTCTGAGGGAGGGGGATGCAGTTTGTGCAGTTCTTGCTCAGGGCTGTGTTTTGAGCACTCTCTGGTCCTTCAGATCACAATGGAACATAAATAGTAATATATTGGTTTCTACCAAACGAACATCTCATGACAGCTAAAGACAGTAAATATTTATTACATGCTATGCAATATATACCACAAATAATTATATCCTGACTGTTATTGCTATTGAAATAAATGATTTAAATAAGGAAGGCATGATGTGATGGGGTAACAGCAACACTGAAGATATTTTTCAAAGCAGACTAGGAGGTTTAGATGCTCAGTCTCTTAACAAAGAGACTTTGAAGCCCAGCCTTGAATTTTTCTCACATATATAAGTAAACATTACAGAATCCATATGTGTCCAGGGTAGGAACTCCAAACTTTCCTTTCTATATGTGCTCTGCAGAACAGCTGATCTCCCCACGCAATGGATCCACCGAGGATCTATAGTGAAAGAAGAACTGTTTTGGAACTGAATATGGTACATTGAAGACTTCAGTAATTTATTTTGTACTAGACCTCAGCACAGAATTTAGATACACTTAGACATGAATTTCCTTTATTTCTGGCCATAGGGTAGTTTGTTGCACAAATACAGTTGGTCTAAACAAAGGAATATATACTCCAAAAAAAGTAGAAAGCTGATTCAGAGCTCTTCTAGCAGCAGGTTGTAGACCTATCCTACCAATTCTACTCAATTCCCAAAATTCTTCTGAAAGGAAGGAAAATGATAAAGCAAAAACCAGCCTGTTTCCACTGGTTTACATTTTGGGGTGTGATAAAAAGTAGATAAGTGATAGTTTTCAGGCTTGTAAAAAAAACCCAAACATGGCTTACAAGAGCTTCTACTTATGGTTTGGAATAAACCTTGGAGTTACAAAGCTTAGCCTGGGCAACAGAAGTTGTTCCAGTTCAGCTACAATTCAGGTACAAAATTAAAGGTGGCAGCTCAGCAAACACTGTAGGAGCTCCCTCCATCCAGCCACTGATTGTAACATCCTGTAGGCCCTGACAATAGCACAAAATCAATCAGAATGTTAGGCCTGGGCTCAGCAGTCATGCCAATACAAACCAGTCAGAGGAAAATCCAAGAATTAAATTCCATCCCTGCTTTATTTTCCCAGATATAAAATGGAGATAATTATCAGCTACTTATCAGGTGTGATTTGCAGTTTAATTGATATTTATCACATCCCTTTGAATTCTCAGATAAATGGTGTCAAGTAGTCTTTACGTGTTTTGATGAACAATATTTAGTAAGTAGAGAACAAAAGAAGCTAAAAGCCAAAGAGTAAATAATCATCTTTTTCAAGATACTTTTCTAACAGTTTCTCTAGATGACCAAGTAAATCTCTCATAGTACACCAATACATGTCATTAGCAAGACAGAGTCTGACCTGAAGTAGCTAGGTAGTAGCAGAAAACATATTTGTAAGTAGCTGAAGAATTCTTATCACTGCTGACCTGAGATAAGCCTGGAAACAGGCAGCTTTACTCTTCTATTTCCACCTCATTTTGTGTGTGTGTCTCTTTAGCCTGTAACTGTTCTGAGACAGGAACGCTCACAGCTTTAATTATAGTCAATAACAAGACCCTCTAATAAATCCTGAAAATGTCTTTTTGATTCTAGTACATTCTAGAAAAAAAAAAATTCGTGTTCATTTTCTGGTAATTGTTCCTAGCATAGGAATCTGCCTCTTACCACCTCCTTTAATATTAACGGCAGATCCCAATACTTTGCTCTTGCACAACTGCGCTTTCGTGCGGGAATTTACAAGCACAGCATTCTACTCGGCAGAACCCATGTGAAGTAGATAAGGATCATACACTGTGCACTTTGAAAGCATCAAAGAAACAAACTCAGTTTAGAATGATCATGTTTAGTCCGAACAGCCAATTAGAATGACTGAAATCAAATCCAGATAAGAGCGCTAAGAAGTTAAGCGGATGCTCAGCTCTCCGTAGCTTCAAGAAAAATGTTTAGAGAAACTATTTTCACGATGTTTTAGACAACAGCTCAGTAGTTTGCAAGAAGGCTAGAAATAAATATAACTCTGTGCCAAGAACATTTTAACAGGGCTTTTCCTGCAAAATGTCTGTGTCTCAACTAAAGCCAAGACCAAGTGAGAAATAATTCCTAGTATGCTGTCTGTGCTGTCATATGACTTTCCCATGTATCATAACAGAACTTAAACTCTGCAAAAGAGGAAGACATATCAGGTGACAAAAGAGGAAGACATATCAGGTGACAAAATTATGTACACCAGAACAAGGAAGAGGACATCAGAACAAGGAAGAGAGAAAAAGTACTCAAATTCTGACCATTTTAGCCATTCAGAAACAAGTCACACAGGAACCACTGACTGATAACAGAATCGATTAAAAGCTTCAGCCTTAATTTACATTTTCGTTTTTCCTTAAGTATCCTTGAAGATTGATAATAATGGAAATAGAAATCCTACATTTCACCACAAAATGAAAGCAATATTAGCTTCCCTTAGCGATCCATAATTACTCCCTCTCTCTGATAACACAGTAGCATTCCCCTTCTCTTAGTGTTCTCACCTTTCCTTTATTCTACACCCCAACATAAAGTGAGCTTAAAATACAGCCAATCAAGCAACTTAGTACTATCTTAGTTTGCTTTCTGCTTCTGTGTTGCTCTTCTAAGAAACTGAAAAGCAAGAACTACTTACACTGCACACATCGTTATGGCATGTTGTATTAGTATAATAAATACAAGAAGGATGGTGCACTTAAAACTAAAAACAATAAAGTAGTAAAGTTAAGGTCAAGAACATAGTTGTCCTGATTCTCTTCAAAGTTTTTTTTTCTTCTTGCCCCTCCACAACAGAGCTGCAATAATTTAGCCCTTTATTTGGCTCCGTAAAGCACTAAGGAATGCTCAGTAAATCAAACAGGTGTGAAGTGGGTGCAATAAGCCTAACCCTTGCTTTCCACATTCAGAGATTTTCTACAAAGGAACTGTGTCTGAAAAGAAATGTGGGTTTTCAAAATTAGGTTTATTCTATATACCGAAGGCAAAAAAAATTTAAAGGATGTGAAGTGCTTTCTACTAAGTCTAGATATCACTGTAAAATTTCTCTGAATTAGGGGTTTCTTGAGGAATGTAGATATTGCTGTATGTATGAGAAGCTAAATATGTTTCCATATACAATATCTACACTATTCACAGGGCAGCTTCTGATTCCAATCAAAGTAACCTGGGACTAACATAAATGGATGGTATATAACAAATGGAGAAATCAAAAGGTGGAAAAGCTTCTTGCTCCTTTCCCTGGTTCTGTGCAGCTTACCACAGGCATTGTGACACTTTAATGCCATTCAGCAGCTAGAAGTAAGTAATCTTCCTCTCCTGCAGGCTCAGTATGCACTGTAGTTCTGTAGTTTCTTCTCCATTTCTCATGTACTATTGCAGTGTACTTTTAAAAAAAAAAGTGTTGGATTTCTCTTCC
>NW_009692760.1:41991-46800 GCF_000703405.1 Apaloderma vittatum
TTCGTATCAAATTAAATTTTGAAACTGTACTTGAAAAAACCCATATGTTCCAAGATATCTAACCAGCATTGTCTCCTGTTCCCTAACTGTGGGCCCTAGGGGCTGCTAATTTTAATATCAACACTGTAAATTGACAGCAGTCATTGAGCCAGTGCCACGGAGGCTGAATTTAATGTATGAGCATTTTGAACTACAGCCTTGTCAGTGGTAAACTAGATACAGCTCAACGACTTCAATACCGCCTTGCTAATCAGAACCGTAATTGATGTACTACTAAGTCTGGAATGATTTCCATTATAATCTCCTGTTTTCAATTGTTCCTAGGTTTCCAAAAGATTACAATTTAAATGGAAACTTTTCTTTCTAAGGGTGAGCAGGGTGACTACTCCCTGTCTGATATAAGATATGATTCCTAAATACAGGAAATACTCCACTTCTGTTTTATAAGGAGAGAATACTTGTTTGTGCCTGGCTGAAACTGTTATTACATATTATTAGTACTTAGTGAAGCACAGCTGCTGGATGCATGTGGGAGAAGATACAGAAGATACTTATTAAAAACGGTTTCATATGCACCCACCTCAATAACAAACATAACACTAAAAGATAACATAAATGGATACTTCTAAATAAACAGTCACGTAACTTCGCTTTCTCATGGGTAAGTTTTTGTTGACTAGTTCACAATTCTGCTTAAATTATAATCACCACAGAACTGGACTGAATGCAAGGTTTGCAGGGAGCAGTATCATTTATTGGATCTGTGGACTAGAAACGTGTGGGCCCATGGTCCTTTCATTGGTTTTGACAACAAAGCAGCTACAACAAATTTAGGCTAATTATGTTAATCAGCTAGACAATTTAAAAGTAAAAAGTTAGTCTTTGCTTTACAGAGCAAAGAAAATGCTAGCAAAGAAAGAGGTGAAAGTTCCTGAAAGAGACTTAAAAAAAATAATTAAATCTGTCTAATAAAGTCAAACCATATCCCAGGATCCTGTGAATGCTTGCCAATATTTCCATTGATTAAATCAGTTAATTTTGTCATACCATATCTTCATTAAAGCTTACAAAAAAAAAATCAACAAAAAATCCCCATCTAACCTCTCTTTCCTATTTATCTTTCTGTCTTTGTCTTTGTGCTCATTGATAAGAGCAGGTGAACAACAACAACAAAGCGCTATGGTTTGCCAAATGCCCCTCTTTCTGCTTCTTTAAGGCTACTTTTGTGGTGGAACCAACCAAAAAGTCTTCTCCTACTATATTTTTTTTAACAAGGCAGATAGAAAATAATGTTCCTTCATCGCTGAATGACCATTTGGCATATAGTCTGTGTGACAACAAAATGAGCTACCTCAAAGAAAGGACAGCAGGAAAAGGAATGTGGGATAAGGGCAGGGAGCATCATTATAAATACAATGACACTAAACTCAATAGTTTAGGGCAGAAGGGGCAATACAGCCGTGAGAATGCCCTCTGAGCAGGACAAGAATTTACCTTGTTAAAAGGTCCATGCTATTTAGTTTCTGAAAAAAAGATAAGATGAGCTCCTAATCTAAGGAATCCATGAACTACCTTATCAACACTAAATATGGATTAGGAGTATATTTGACTGGATTATTAGATATCTAATTTACATCAGCTTTATTTGAAATCATGTCATTAATACCCCACAGAAGAGTACAGTATTTGCAAATTCACTGTTAAGTCAATCTTTAATTTATACACTAAGTTTTTACTTAATGGAAGTCTGTCTGGCATTTATATCCCTAACTGCAATTGCACTTGTATGCTTGAGTGTTGTTAGATGGAGCTCACCAGAGTATATTTAGCTCCTGTGAATAGTAAGAAATTTAAGAAATGCAAAATATTATAGACCTCTTTTTATTCTTATTTTTAAATTAATCTTGTAAAAATCATTCCTGTGCCAGTATCCATGGTGGGCTGCACACTTCAACTTTAGGGAATGTTAGACTGATAACACTGCCCCTATGTGGCCACAACTACATAATGATAAAAGGCCATATGTATTCAACATGACATTTAGTGAAAGGTAACATTTCGTGAACCTCAGGTGAGTTACTGAGTGAGCATCTGCTGTAAGAGTAGTGTGAACACTGCTTAAGCATATTCCTCTGTGTCCTTGAAAGCCATCTTGGGCATTTTAAAAAATCCTACTTATTTTTTGAAACACTGAATAAATCAGGGAAATACAATCTTGGGACAAATTTCTGAGAGCAAAGTCTTACTTTTACAGTTTTCATATGCACAGAGTGTTGGGAGACTGGGAATGCAAAGAAAATTAAAACAAACGTCCAGGGACAAAGATAAGGAGCATTGGCGCACCTGTGTCCATGCGTGTCGATCCCATCATTTTTACCCATAAATTGCAAGTTTGCTGGTAATCTACTGAAACACTATTTTTACTGGCAATGTGTAAGCTTTTCAAACATCTCGAATTCAGACAAATGGCCACAGGAATGAGTAGAGAAATATCTGTATGTTGCGGAATTGACCAGCAAATATGTAGCAAGTGTGGTAATATCAGGAATGTTTAAAAGACCTAAAAAGTATATGTTCTTTTCCAGGTAGCATTCAAGAGCCCAAGGTTTTTTTGGTAGCTTTGGAAATAACAAGCTTTGAAAATATAACCCTTTTCAGATGGCTGGAGAATTTACACAGTAATTTTTTGTTTACATATTCACAGTCTTTTTGCAGTTTAACGTTTTCCAGAGAAAGATAGCCAGTAGCAGATAAAAGGCTTTATTCTTCCAACGATTTCAGTGAGTTTGGCATTTAACTAGTTTCAAAATTTACCCTTCTTAGTTGCAGCTTCAAAAAGTCTTAATCTGCAGAAAGGGAATAATGGAACTGTTCTACTTGAAAGAGACACTCAGAAGATACCTTCTCTGGGGACATGCTCATACTGCTTGACAAGACCAAAAGAATGAAAATGAACAGACCAAAAGGGTAGAAATCCCATGTGTTTATAACATCTTTGACAAAAGGCAGTGAAGTAACATATTTCCCATGATAAAGCTTGGTGGTGTTTATTAGGACAGTACAAAGCTGATCTGTATCAAGATCTGGACGCAACCTGTACTAGAGCTGTGATCTGAATTACAGTGTGGAAGAGGCCACAGGCTTTTACTCCTGGCCAGCCCTGTATTCCTGTGGGAACACTGTGTACTGCATGGTGTAATGAACAGGAGGCTCCCAAAACCTGCATTCATTATCATTTTCACCAAACGCAGACTAGATTAAGGAGATGGAACAGGGGGGAAGTGATGTATACTAACACATACATCTAAACTCTGTCAAACAAATTAATGGCACAATAGACTATGTGTTACAAGCAATTTACATTTCAATATCCCACAGATATCCCTTCTGCTGACTGTGCCCAAAGGATGTGCTTTCAACTTAGTTACAATCTGTTCTATTCTGTTGCAGATGCAATTTATGTTAGTTTTCATATCTACAGACTTATATGTAACTTTTAGAATCAGGGAGGATTACCACATTGCCGTGGGGTACTTAACCAAAATGGAGCATATGGCTATTAATATTATTATGAATCTGTTACTTTAGGCTATATCAGGTTGCCTTTGAGGTTCTGATTCTTAAGAAGAAAGGACTGAACTACAGTCATCCTCTTTTGGTGCAAAACATTTGGAATAATATTTGGAATAAATATTTGAAATAAATAATCACTCTTGTACCTTTCTTTTTTTCTTATTTACATGCCTCACTTAAGTAACCTTCAACAGGAAAAAAACTAGACAGGGTTCTGGCTCATTATATTGTTTGATGCACATTTAGCTTTAAGCATTTGGTTTTTTAAAGTTCATAATACTTTTCTAAGTTTTATACTTTTAAGTTAATGAGTCATACTTAGCCTTAGAATTGCCTGCTTTTCTTCAGTTCAATGTCTTGATGAATTACTGCACTTTTATTCACTGTAATAGCTAATGTGAGATACTTTCTTGAAAGAAAGTATTTCAAACTATTGTATCTTGTGTAAGAATAACCAAACTGAAAAGCATTGATCTGCAAAGGGAAGCTAAATTAACATTTTATAAGCTGGGTAACTTGAATTGCTGAGAGTCAATTACATCAAGCATCAGTTGCAATCAAAGCTTCAATTTCTCTCTTCAACAGAATAACTACCTTGAATTTAAACCGTCAGATAAACTGAGCTAGATATTTACATATGCAAATAAGAGTTGAATCGTAAACAAATCTTAAGGACTATTTTGATCTTACAGCGTACTGAAGATTAATTCCAGATATTCACATGACGCCTCCATCAAACTGGGGAACAACAGGACATAGAGTAAGAAAAATTATGTCAGGGGTCTGGAAAGTGTCAGAGGGTATTTAAGGCAAACAGAAAACTGATATTTGAAGGGACAGATTTCCCTGAAACTACAGAACTGGACTATTAAACTTTCATCTCTATTGACAATCCCCCTTTATCTTCTCAGTAAAATGAGAATAAAGGAATTTTCAGGGAAATGGGGAGAAGTGATATTGCTTGGTACTTTAAGTCCCACTGCATGAAAAACAAACAAACAAACAAACAAACCTTCTTTTTAAAGTGAGAGAGAAAAAGGAGAAATGAAAAGACAGATTTCGACTAAGAGAATGTAAGTGGGTTCTGGAGTGGTTCTGATTCGCAAGTATAAAAGAGATCCAGCAGAGAAGGAACTGTGCAACCAATTTTTATTTAATACTTCGTATTATAATTTCTTGATATCTTTCTTCAGACAAGAATAACAACCTAACATGACCGTGCTTAATTGAGAGAAA
>NW_009692760.1:46831-63634 GCF_000703405.1 Apaloderma vittatum
TGATGGTATAATAGTACACAGTCACCTGAAAATGAACTGTCAGCAGATACAGCTGACAAGAGCAAGATTAAGATCAAGCCTTACCTAGTACATTGCCCTGTCCTCAGGGAACTGTGCTCCTGTTTGTGGGGTTGATCTTGTTTTACAGTTTGGCAACACTCAGCATGGATTGGAACAACTATGATACTATACAAACAACCTGTCATTGAGCTCACACAGGGCTATGTGTCCCAAGCGATAATATCCACAAAAAAAAGAAGTTATCAGCTGGCTGCAAACTGCAAAACTGCATGTCTAAACAGGCCTTTGAAAGTGCTAATATTAATCTGCAAGTACAAGAAATAATTTCACACACAATGAAGCATGCCCTCTCTTAAGGCAGACAGCATATTTTGCAGGTAACAGTTTGCAAACTGACCTACAAAATCCAGACACTATGATTTAAAACAAACTGCCACAGCCTGAGCACCTTGCCCCATATACAGCACATTGCCAAAGAATCGTCGATTCAAAGCCACAATTTCCCTTCTCCCTCCCTTCGGAAACAAGAGATAGATGATCTCCCTTTAACCGAGACTTTCTCATAAGATTTTATTTTGATATGTCTTTTTGTCCTGCAATGTTTCACCACCCTGCAGCACTCTGCTAATCTACACTTCAATGGTAGAATTCACCAGAGGTACAGGTTTAAATAGCACATCTTGAGATGGGAACAATGAAGGAGGGATTGCTCTACAATAAATAAATAAATAAAGCCCTATCAGGCACTTAAAGCCAAATGCCTGCTGGGACTCTAGGTTCAAAAGCACGTTTGGAAACTGATCCCTTGAGAAGATATGTTTGTTACGGTGTTTGGCCTCAGGATTTGAAAGGATTTGCTTTTAAGCTGTTACTTTACTGCAAGTATGTGACTGGAGGCCTCAGGTGTGAAAGTCCTTTGATAAAAGGGACTTGTGTGTGCCAGATACAGCCAATGAAAAGCATTAAGACTAACAGGAGCTGGGAAGTGGAAAGTGGGGAAAGGATGGGGACAAAGTCCATCAAGTTTAAGGCAAGCAAATGCTCGGAATGCTAGAGGGATGAGAAACCCCCAAAACCCTTGAACTTCTTGCTTTGCATACATGAGCGATTACACTAACAAACTCTTAAGGAGCAGAACACCAGAGTTGCAAGGGTCATTTCCATTTAATCAGGTGAAGCATGGCTGGAATAAGTGCACAAAAACCTCCATAAAATATTACAGCAGGGGTCATCTAGGCCCTTTCCTCTACTGCAAGATCAGCTTCACTTAGGTCACTCCAGACAGACAAATATTTATCTACCTGTACTTAAAGACTTTTAACACTGGAGACACTGCAATTTAACCGCAGGAAATCTATTCCAATGCTTTGTTCTATTTCCATCAGAAAGTGTTTCTTAGTGTCTGACTTGGATACTTTATACTGCAGCCCATGCCTGTTAGTGCTCATCCTTTCTGTAGGGGATAAAAAGAAGAGCTTAATCCCTTTCTCTTTGCCAGTCTTTTATGTTATTTGAAAATCCTTTGGTCTCTGAACTATGTCAATCTCGTCGTACTGTGCTCCTCATACACCACTCTAATTACACAAGTGAAACTGCATCCGTCCTCTGATCAGAGAATCCCTGCATCATTTGCTTTTTAGAAGTGAGGTGCACTGTCTTTCTCTTACCTCAAGATAATTTCACTTTGTTTCCCCAATCATTCCTATGCGACAGAGAAACTTACCTTATAGACCAAAAATTGGTCTGAGATATACCACAGCACTGAAATTTGCAGAATTTGTGCTTCTCCACGGTTTGCTTCATACTACAGTTAAGCACTCTGAATTGTGTTTTCAACACATTTCATGGCAGGCTACTCTTTCAGTGTTCTAAAACGGCCACAACTGACAAATCTTATACTCTACTAGATACTGGGCAGTTTAACAGTGGCTCAGTATCAAAAGCTTATGCTGCTCAATAGGAGCGATGAGTTTTAGTTTGTTTCAGCTTGAAAACTCTGAAGAACTATGTGTACGTGAAACAAAACTAGGTGTGAGCACATGATAACAAGTGACCCTCCCTGTTACATATAAAGTAATTTTGCCCTAATCTGGAGAAAGTTCAGGCAGTCCTGGAACACAATTCTCATTAACTGTAATTCCTCTACTGAAATAACAAGAAATACTAACTGGAGTGCTGCACCACCTGAACTACTTCAGGTCATTCAACAACATATTTGTCGTCAGCACCCAAGCCATCATTTTCAGAGTAACAAAGAACTGTCAGTTATCATGACTGTAAGCTCCTTAGCATCAAAACTATGCTTATCACGTGGTTGCAACCACAAATAAGTTACAGGTGCATAGCTTCTACAAGCAACAAAAAAAAAATCAGTTTATCTACCTTCTGCTAAGCATGTTCTCAGGGCCACTACTTCACCATAAGAGGCTGTCAAAATATATAGATACCTTGCTCTGGAATGCCACATACGCATCAAGCTGACTGAAGGGAAAAGAACGTTGCATTTATATGACATTTCATATTCTACAGCATCAACTTTGGAACCACATTGCCAAATAAAAAGTGCATATACTGCTAGCGTTGCACAGCATTCAAGAACAAACTTGGAATATACACTATACAGCATCTAGATATAAAGGTGTAAGGAAAATGTTGGTTTTTTTTTCCTTTCTGACGAACAGTTGCATTCTTGTAGAGAATAGGCATATACCGACTATTCAGATGAAGATTACATGTGACAGAGGAGAAAAATGTAAAAGACAAACTGCAGCAGGGGGGACAGTGTTAATTTTTTGTAAATTTTGATGAAATGCTCAATGCAAAAGCAACAAAACACTTTTTAAATACGTGTTAAGAAAGTCATAATATGTCACACCCGTGATAGTCCTAATGATACAAACATACTGAGAAAGAGTATGCAAGCTCTGAAGAAACCCTTGCATTCCTGAAGGGACAACTTGTCTTCTTAGTGTATCATGTCAGTAGATATATTTTGTCTAATAAAAATACTACCTCAATCACCAAGTCATTCTTTTGTTTGATGCAAAAACATTTCAGGAAAGTTCTGAAGTCAGAATTAAGCAATGACCTACGCTCTAACAGCTTAGTCTTAAGAGAATAATCTATCTTAAATGTAAACTACTTGGTCTTAGGGGAGGAATTGGAATCCGAATCTTTTAGATAAGGTCTTAAATATTATGCTAATTGAAGTCACTGTGTGATCAAAAGCATTTCTTTCATGGTAGTAAACAAAAAAAACCCCAAACCCAAAACCCCACAAAACACCACACCAAAACCACCCAACCCTGGAATTATTTTTTGAAACTGCTGTCTACTTAAGCTTTGGTGACCAAATGGTTTTCATGCACATTCTTTTCACTTTTTCAACCACAAAGGAAAGTCTCTTCATCAATGAGTACACAGCCCTTGTTTGACATTACTTCGGAGAGTGAAAAGCCGTTCGTTCTCCAATATATACTGGCCTCAACAGTGAGTGACTAAATCCCCTCGAAGTTTACAGAGCACAAAACCCGATTTTAATCGTTGTATGTAGCTCTACCTCGTGGCCGGATGTATGTACTGCAACAACATCAGGCAAAAAGAACCCGCATGCAACAAAAATAATACAACAAAGATAACTGATTTAGTTGGCGGCTGCTTTGATCATTGACGTTATACAGTTGTATTTAGTTATTTAGTTCAAAAATATGATCTGGTTCTTTAGCCCTAGAAGTGCCTACTCTCCACATACCAATCTCACTTTCTCATTTCATTTTCAAAACCCACTTTTTCATTCCAACATCAAGTTACTCCATTTGTAACAGGGAATAGGAGCACAGGATCTAGGTATATGCTTAAGCCCAACTTGCATCTAGAAACTGTGTTGTTTTCTGGCTTCCCATTAGGGCCTCAGTCTATTAACTAAGCTCTGGATGTGGACTGTACTGGGTTCCAAAGGAAAAAAGAATGTAACAGAAGATTTAAGTTAGAGAAGAAGGCCTAGTTTTTTTTTTTTTTTTGATATTTCCAGATCCAGATTATTCAACTAAAAGCAGTTTCAAACAAAAATGCAGTTTAGTTGCAGGTAGGATCCAAGTTTCAAAAACTAATGTAATACATGTAATTGTAACAGAAATCATTACTCAATTCGCTTTAAGATAACACAGCAAGTATTTCCAAAATCTGGCAAACAGAAGACTGCTGTAAGATTGTGTCACTGCTCTGGAACAGTGTGTAAACAGAGTTGATTAAAACCTTTAAACATCAAGGAATAGGAGTGGTTGACATGTGTTATGATAGTGCAGATTTAAAATCTTGGCAAAACTACATTATGAAAACGGAGGTAGGGTCTGAGATGCCCAAGTTTGGCACCATTCAGACCTAAAATATTGCAGTATTTAATACAGAAAAACAGTATAATTTTTTCCAGTTTTAGCTAGCCGAGATTTTACATGAAACGGCATTAACTGCTAAAGGAGGCATCTTGACATTTTCTCTATTTCCTTTTTCTACTGATCTCTTTTCAAAGAAGGAAACTAAACTGACATAAAACGAGTGATAGAACACAGATGAAGAAAACAGTTAATCACATCACACACAATCTTGAAATCAGCAACCAATGCTTGCAAGGAAGTATGGTATTTATGTAGAGAAATTTATGTATATGTAGAGAAATTTAATATTTCTTTATATTGGGGCATTTTCTAGATTCTCATTCATTAGACAGAACAGCAAAATACATTGCTAAGACATGACACAAACCACATTAGCTCACTAAAAGCAACAAAATGGGAAAAGATGGCTGTGATACTTAGTTAAGGATGTTACAACATAGAAAAAAATATTTCCCGCAGCGTGATTTATCAGGTCACACCAAACATGCAATATCCCAGCACTCTGACTCTAGTCAGGGCTCCAGCAAAGGTGTAAGAACAAGGTAAAGAGGTAGTGATACTTCCTAGAATACTCTAGCTTCCACAAGTTTGTGACTTCTGGAGTTTCCAAACCAGTAAACGTGCTTGGATTTAACAGTTCTTAGTAACTCTGCCCTACATAAATTTGTCCAGTTGCTTTTTAAACGTTAGTGCTAATGGTTGACAAAATATCAAATTCATCTATTGTCAGTATTGCTTTTGGAAAGCCAGTGGAAATTCTTAATGTACTTCTCTGAACTATATTTCAAGATTTTGTCTCCATATCTTGGAACATGATTCAATCGGTCAGGGTTGCAAGCTCTTAACGCCTTCTACATACCATCATTTTATTTCCGGATAAAGCGATTTAAAAAAAAAACATTTAGAGGCTTTTCTACTGCATTCAAGTTAGACAACCACATAACACTGTTGTGCCAAACTCACACGAAGATGAAAGTCTTTTCTTTTGCAGAGTACTTAGGTGATGTGACGTTAAGTTACAAAGAGAAACATGCGGTCGAGAATTATTTTAAAACTAGGCACTACAAAGCCTCTACAAGAATGAAAACTGAAAGAAACCACGGTTTTAAAAACAAAGCTTATTACCTAGCTGCAGCGCTGAACGGTACGGTTATCCCCCTTTTAAAAATTTAGAGAAATCTCGGTGCCCTCTGCCGTACAGCCACTAGGTGTCAGCATGTGCCACCACTAGCACTTAGTGCCTCTCCGCAAAAACTGAAAAACAATTTGGCTTTGCTCCAGGTCCTGGTACCTCCACTATTAAAACTAGGGAGAGCTCTGGCCAGGTTTAGTGCGGGCTCTGCACTGGGGGTGCACCCAGCCACATAGGCTGGGCTTTATAATCCCAGGTGTCTTTTCCAGCCTCAACGATTCTGTGATTCTGTCCTTTCACCACGTGCATTTTTCCTCCTTAGGGGACACTTCTCCCAGGTACAATACAGGATTGGTCTCAATTTTAGTCAACATTATTTAACGCGGCCCAATGCTAACAAATCTACGGGAGCTTTTGCTGGTTTTATAGAAGGAAAAACACAAAGTCTGTTGGGAGTCCTCTAACCTCTGATTGCTTTCAGTACAGAGCAGGTTACCCCTGCAACTTATGTCAGCTTCAGACTTCCACAGCAGAGATACACACTCAGCTCAGCTAATGCCAAAAGATAAATGATCTCAGTAATTTGCATAAAAAGTACTCCAATCAGATATATCCTTTCCTGTTACACTGCTGTATGCGGTATTTCAGAAACCATAAGCATAGATTGATGAATTCACTTACTTTAATTCCCTGAATTTTGCAACGAGGCTGAACCCAACATAAAACAGGTTGGCAGATCTAGGCAAAACAAAATTCTATATTCTACAAGCTATGAACGTTATATCACATCAGTTCAACATCGAAGGGCTCATTAATGATCCTGGCATTTCTCAGCAATTCTTCCTTGCTCAGAGATGAGGCGTTGTAGGAGCAATGATAAGTGTCCAAAGTCCTGTTCATTTAATCTCGCTAAGTTATGCCCCATTCATTTATCTTTCAGCTGTGCTATTTGAGAAAGGCTGCATTTTCGGGCAGAAATTTAAGTAATGGCATGTTGGTAGGCCAGTGGGTCACGCCTAAGTTTTAGAGTACTTCTTCCCAAAGTGAATCCAAGGTAATCCTTCCGTGGAAGAAAGGACCCTGGAATTTGCGTACTGACTGTAGCAGCAAGCAAGGTGCCAATCTCATCTCTAACCCTCAGTAGTAAAGTCAGGTCTTGCCTAGCAAAAAAGCCACATCATTCAGTCTTGCATTTTAAAAATAATAAGTGTTGATTATAGAAAGAGATGAGTGAAAATATTTTCTTTCCTTAAATATAAGGTGTACTTTTTACTAAAAACAATAACAGTATAAAAACCACATCAATTAAAACCTACAGGCAACAGGAAGGTATCACAAAAGGCTTAAGTATAACTGACCAAAGTACAGCACAGGAAACAATAAAAGTAACAAGACATATCCTAAGACAAAATGCTGACTCAGTTTCAATCTCTTAAAACTTCCTTTCCACTTAAAAATGCCAAGAAGTTAATTTGTATTATCTCTATTATCTATAGTGAATATTAACAGATTAGTTCACAAATTAAGGGCTTTGTCTCAATATGAAGTAGGTTTCTATTTACTAGGTGGTAGACCAGCAGATGAAAAGAAAATACATCCCATAATCCATAATACCAACATCCACACAGGTTTAGCCTGGTGTTCACCACGGGCCTTTTCAATTTCAGTATTTCTACACAAAATATATTTTCAACATATTAGGTTGTAAGTACTAGTGAACTAGGGAAAAAGTAGATAAAAACTAAGTCATACATCAAATATTTTGTGAAAGATGCTACAAATGGGAAAAAAGCAGTCACTGATAACTTTATGTACATGGTGTGTGTTTTTAAGTTATTTTCATTGGTAAAGACAGATTTGTCAACAAACACACTCCAGCCAGTTCTATTAATTTCAATTAACAATGTCTGCATCTTATCTCCTTCTCGTAGTCAGCCAAGTATGAGAATTTGTCTACCACTTAATTTTTGCTGGAGAAACTCATAAATAGCCTCAGTTCAAGCCCTGCTGTGAATTAACACTGTCCCTGTTCAAAGCATCCACCCATTGTCCCCAAGGTCAACAAAGGGGCCTGGGAGGAGTTGTAGATCTTGCTCCCAAAGGCCTTGTTTACACTGGATTTTTTTTTTTTTAATACTGTTCTCCCTGACTATAACATAGCTGCAGCTCAACCAGTGGCAGTTTTGGATTACACAGGCCACTGGCACTTTATCTCAAGTTTTTGAATTTGGGCCATCTGCCAAGTCCCATTAACTTCCAGAAAGCCTAACTCCACTCTGCGGCTTTGAAAACCCAAATCCTAACACTTGTTTCTTCTTGACCTCTTCTGATCTTTTTTCTTCTGCCATTAGTTGTGAGTTCAGAACCACATCCAGAAGAATTGTGGTTAAAATGCTTACATTACTTCCATTAGCATTGTCTTTACCAAAAATGTAATAAAGCCAGAAGTAAATTTGGAAGTTTAATATAGAATGTGGCTGGTCTGAGTACAGCAAGAACCTCCTGATGTCTGGACATTTGACTATGAGAATCTATACTTACATCCAGAACAAGCAGCTTTTAACAGGAATCCTGGCAAAAATTAAGCTGGATGTTAAACAACCTTACAGCTGAGCAACAAGCATGATTTGTTCAAATAGAAAAAGAAGGCAGAATATAAAAATGAAGTTCTGCCTGGTCTTTTCCATTCAAAAACTTTGTGCATATTGCTTTACAGGCAGAGGTTTTGAAAAAGTTTATTCTAGTGTGACATATTTATATGCTCCAAAGTGTCATGTTCAAAAAAGCAAAGCAAGGATGCTTCTTTGAGATACATTATCAAAAGACATACTGTCTTGGGTTTTATTAAGAACTAGTTACCTGATACGATTTTACAACATGTATGCCTAAAATAAGAGTTGTTGTTAATCATGTTTTTGAGATGTGAAGGTCTCAGTAAAATTGTGCGTTTACATTTGTTTAGCAGATAAAACATTTGCTATTGAAGGTAGTAAAATAAAGTGCAAAAGTTATCTAGGCTAAACACTCACAGAAAGTTTTTTGGTGAATAGAACTCTTCCAAACTTAGATGTAATATCACAAAATATTTACCTAAAACCAAAACAAAACCAAAAAAAACTTAACCAAAAATCTGAGTAATGCTGAAGGAGAGCATATGAGCATGGAAAACACTCTGCTTGTTATCATTCAAGTCCTTCAGATTCTTTATATGTATTTTCCTTTTCCTAGCCATTTGTCATCAATTTGCCCATTACTACACTTTTTTTCCCCAAAATTCTTACAAATTTTTATCAGTGCAATGCAAGTTCCCTCATGACCATGACTACAATCATTAAAAATAAGTTATCCAGACATCAGAACACCACATTATCTAAAATTGCTCCAAACACCATCCTGTAATACTTAATATATTCAGGCTAGATTAAGAGTGAACTACAGGTGTCATATGGAAGAATTTTGTCTCAGGTAGACTTATACAAAGTCAGGGCCAGTGGAGGGGAGGAGGGGGAGGGGGAAGGGACTTGGAGACATATGAAGATGGAATTTATCCCTTTGAGTAAGTTTTCTGGTTATAGTCTAGAAAGTACAATCCTTATGGGAAAAATAGTGCAAAGCTGCATACACGTGAAAACAAAAAAAAAAGAAAGAAAAAAATAAGAGCATAGAGAGATCATCTCCTTGACCCTAAAAATCCTACCTTGTCCAAGCTGCCTTTCCAGCTGCTTTTACAGAATTACAGCATGGGAGAAGAAAAGGTATCTCTAAAATCTTCATATAACCCATGTTCATAAAGCAAGCCTAGCAATTTATGAACTTTTTAAGCAGAATTTCATTTAGGATATCCTCATTCATCAGGGTTTGACTTCCTTCAGTTGATGAGATTGAGCTGTATGTTTTAATCAAGAGTTGATTAACATTTCTTTTTCCCCTCTCCCAATGAAGGCTCAGTAATAGGTTCTGCCCAGTGACTCTGTGCTCTGTTGTTTCCAATGGAGACAGATGAAGTTATACCCTCTGCAGACAGCCTCATTTCCCAAGAACCAGATCACCTGCTATGCTGTCCTGTAGCAGAGACATTTCTTCTCTTACTACTTATAAGATTCTATTTAGCATTTTACTATTAAAACCTGATGTAATCACATACCTTAATGTGAGCTCTTGCAGGCGTGACTTTGAGCATTACGGTTCACGACCAAACAAGAAATGCAAGTAAAGAATATTTGAAAATGGCTTGAAAACCTTACTGGAACGTAGTTCTTGTTGTGGGTGAAAACAAACCTACTCTGTATACACAGAATACATAGTACCTGAAGTTACCACTTGCCTCTCCCTCCTGATTAACATAAAAAAAAAACCCCAAACCCAGAAGATAGAATTGAATATGATTTCTGTACGCACACTCCTATCACAGTGGCTCTCCATTTCCTCCCCCCAAACCAGAAGATAGAACTGAACATGATTTCTGTAGGCACACTCCTATCACAGTGGCTCTCCATTTCCCTCCCACCCCATCTCAGTGCTTGTTTAAAAACCACAACAAAACCACTGAAGCTATTCATGTAATTCGCCAGCTATTTCTTCACCTTTCATCACCCACAAGAGACAGTGCAATAAAGGTATTTGCAAAGAAGCAATCTTACAGCTGACCCCCTTACTCCTCCAGCACAAGTGACATAAAAGCTGCATGCAGAAAACAAGATTGTATGGGATGACCAGTAGATGACAGCATATACATAAGGCTAAATTGTTTCCAGTCTTCAATCTATCACTTAGCTTCTCCAAGTATTCAACGGCATTGATACACTTTGCAACTCATTAGCTACTTCCAAATCTATCACTTAGCTTCTCCAAGTATTAAACGGCCTTGATACACTTTGCAACTCATTAGCTACTTCCGATAGCAGCACAAAAATCTGTTTACAACTAAAACCAGGATACTAATGTCCTTAAGAAGAAACATTCTAGCTTACCAAACAATTTTAGACTGAAGAAAATAAGACTGGCCTATCTGATATACCAAGTGGGGCAGTAGTACAGTCTAACCGAGTACACCAAGTACATGTTTCAGGTCATGTGTCTATTAAATGGTTTCATTCTCTTGGTTTTGTTTTGGTTGGTCTCTTAATCTCTGCGAAACCATTTTGAAAAAGGTTCAAAGTTAATGATTTAACTGTTCTCACAGGCTTTGAGCAAAAACAATTTTCATTTTTAAACCCATCATTACACTTAGCCCAGCCTGACTGGTGGCTGCCACTGAGGCACAAGCCCTGCTTTCTCCTGGTGAGAAGATCCTACTTTTGCAAGTCACTGGTTTATTTGCTTCTGCATCGAATAATCTTTTCACTCTTCCGTGGTGTGTCCAATTTAGAGAAATCATCACTCTTCCTCTTTGCATTAAATGTGCTCAGAACACTTTGTATAAAATAAATAAAAATACTGACTAGTTCAAAAATGTATATTTTTGATAGGAGGAGGTTTAAAGCCAAGGCACTAATTAGCTAACACAGATGCAGGAAGCTAGATTTTGATGATGTGATCAGATGTAAGAGAAGATAATACACAGTCAAAAAGGGGAAAATGATGCATTATACCCTCAAGAAAGGGATTTGATTTGTTTGCCTTTTAAAGTCAAGTGCTGAAGCCGAATGAGCTGAAACCCATGCATGGAGAGGAACATCTGTGATGGGGATGGTCCAGAATACGCAACGTTTGGAAAGATCAGACAAAAGCCAATTTCAGCTTTAGAGAGAAAAAAAAAATGCAACCCTCCCCTCCAACTACAGATCGTAGTGAAAAATCCTACAGAAAGGGAGGGTCAGTGGTAAGTAGCAAACACTGATGTTTCAGATGTAGCTGTAAGGAATACACCTGTGTAACAGCTGGCATCTTGGCTTGTCCCTGTGCTGAAGCAGCTACTTTTCCTTTTAACAGCCAAAGCAGACTCATTTCCTCTGTGGAACAGGGAAGGAGAAGGACATAACTTGTAGAGAACAGAACTACAAAGTCACTTGTACATGTGCAGTTCAGTCATTTGGTGCACAAGACATTTTTGCTGACAAAACTTTGTGCACCTCTCTAGAAAGCTCTTTTAAGAATTTCTAATAATATGAATACCAGCAATAGCAGTGGATGAAGACAGTATGCTATTATTAGTTTAAAGATTCATCAAACAACGGTGCTCTCCATCTTCTCACTTTCCCTTTTTACCTTTTTTCCTAGGAATATAAGTACTAGACAGAAGTGTGATAATCCAAGCCCTCCCATAACACCTTTAACAAATGTTCAACAAAACTGTTCTATTTTTCTGGATTCTTTCGAGACTGAGCTGCAGAGACAGGCAAAAGCAAATATCTACTTCAGAGTCTTTCTTGGACAACAAACCAAAATAACACACCTGGGCCCAAGGGCTTTGTCTCCTACCCTGATGCTCTTCGGCACTGCAGATTTCAGTGACAACAAGCACTTACTAACATCCATCACTATCTAAACTGATGAAGTGCAAAGCAACCTCATTTTAAACAATAATTTAGGGTGCTACTAGAGCTTTGTCATCCTGAGATAGGTAGTACAAGTATTGCATGCATATTTCTAAAAATACAAGTTTTCAAGCTTTTATCATTAGTGGAAAGAAATCACGTATTTATTAGAAAACTAGAACTCTTTAAGGAGAACTAAATTTGTTTACTTAACCACCCATCTGGTTTGGCAGAAAAAGTAAATATGTCTTTGAAATTCTAACATATTGTTCACTATTAGAAACTCATTTCTGAAAACATCCTTAAGAGTATTTTTACAAGGAGAAAAAAAAAAGTGATAAGCAAAATAAGACTTTTTTCCTCTCTTCCAAAAGCCTTTCTTAGGCTGAAGGTCAGATATGTCAGAAGTTCTATATTTATTTCAGGCAGAGAGTTGGCACAGGTGCTGATGGCTAATCCAAACTTTAGTTTGCATGTTGTAAAGCAGGTGGAAGAGACAGGACCATCTCCAACAGCTATTAAATACGTAAAGAGCAGTTTGGTAACATCACCTCTTACCTTTCCATGGAAGTTTGGAAACATTTTTGCTTCACTTCTCTTGTATTTTTTCCTGTGGAAGAAAGAAGTTAAAAATTAATATCCCTCACGCTTCTAAAATGATAAACAAGCAAATCTAATAGTCAGATCAGAAAAAGAAAATATCTATATTTTTTTTTCCCTCCATGCTTTTTTTTGTGCGGGAGAAGGTTCTTTTGTTTCAGAAGAAAAGCCAGCGAGTTATCCAAACTGCTTATCAAGTTAACATAAAAGAACCTTTTACAGCCTTGAAAAAACTCTTGTAAGGTGTGCCAGTATGATCACATCTGTTTTCTAGATGGGGAATAAGCAAAACTCAAACTTTTGTTATTTTAAAGAGTTACAGGCACTTGTAATAGTAACAGTGTCAATTCAGAATTTCTAAACATTATCCTTACGTGTTCTGTTTGAGGCTGCAATTACATTACTCAATTATATTTTTTAGATACCAAACTGACAAACATTTTATTTAACAAACAGCTGCAATTTGTTAAGATGCCGTGAAGAACAGTACAAAACACTTGGGATTAAATGTTGCAGACATCTTACACCAGAGCTAAAGGAGTGCCAAAAGCCCTAAGGAAGCCTCAGTGCCAGTGATATTTACACTTGCCATTTCCCACCACCAAGTACAGCAACGCGCTTGTGAGGGGATCGGCCATTCTGGCTTTCTCTCAGCCTCATTTTGCTGCCGTTCTGATTCATGAATATACAACTGTAGGTACAGCAAAATAAATCTGTGCCAGCCACATGAGACTTTTTCAGGTATAAGTAATAGCAATAAAGCATGCAGGTTTTCTCCTGTTCACATGACAAAGCAGCTCTTAAGGCAGTTCTCACATGAAATATCTTCTTTTAAAAAAAAGCTTTGAATACAGAATTGGACTTTAATTTCACATAGGCAATGTTGTATTGGCTAGAATGGAAAATTAGATTTATGTATGTCAAAAATCAGGATATTTGCATCAGAAACAGAGGCAGACACAAAAGGGCTATTAAGGAGGACAGAAACTAGACTTCCTTTTAATTGCTGAAGTGAGATATCCAGATTAATACAAGACCACACCTGTATAATTGAAAACACTACCAGACAACACAATGCGTGTGCAAATAAAAGGCAATAAGGCATTAAAGCAGGTGTGACATTTTAATTGGTAAACCAAACACAAACATTAACTATAGAAGTGACTTAGGCAATTATTTTAAGTTTTTAAAGTTTGTTTGTTTTGCATTACTTCATACCTGACCATGTGCATTAATACCAAATACAGTGTTCCAGTAAGATCTGGAGAACGTACTCTGTGTATTTAAAAGCTGCTGAGAGTTTGCTACTTATGCCACACAACACTAATAAATTGCAACGTTACAATTCAGATTCTTATCTATAGCCAGGTTATCCCAGTTATTACTTTCGGTGTTCCTTTTCTACCGGTGACAGTACTAGTTATTCAAGTCAGTGGGCAGCAGCTCCTTCTCTGAATAGCCCCTCCTGCAACCCTGCAGTGAGGATTAACTAATATTTCCCAAATGCTCCTGGAAATTTATTTAAGTTAATATCTAATTCATAAAGATCTAGTATCTCCTACATCTGCAAGAGCAGGAAGCATGCATGACAAAGTATTTTGAGGAGTTTTCTGAAAAAGGTCTGAAAAGAGCCTAGAAGGAAAGCATTCCAGTCCCACACCAAATACATGCAGTATTCATGTCTTGATCACTGTAATTACTTATTCATTTTGAAACACACTGTTATGATAGTTGAGACTTGCTAACTTGTGACAAATATCTGAAAGAAAGCGCAAAGCTATTTCAGGACACAAAGCATAAAGCATTTACTGTTCGTGTATTTTTTCCCCCCAAGTTCTTTGTATGTCAAATAATATTTCTTCAAACAAAGGAAAGCATTATTCTTAGAAGACATCCCAAGGAAAAGAAAAACTCTTGTTCTCAGACTTGAAGCTAAACCCCAAATAGCAAGAGCAAGCCTAAAATGTCTGGTTTCATTATTTACTTGGGGAAAATCAGAACTCTAAACCCACCTGTCTTAAGTGCAGAAGAGACAACATAAGAGTAGTTGATATTTCTTTTAAAAAAATAATACTAATCTTATTCTATGTACATCTACAATTACTTGAAAGGACATTGTAGAGAGGTTGGTGCTGGTCTCTTCTCACAGGTAATTAGGGACAGAACCAGGTGGAAAGGTTGCAAGTTGCAACAGGGCAAGTTTAGGCTGGACATTAGGAAGAAATTCTTCACAGAAAGAGTGGTCAGACCCTGGAACAGACTGCCTAGGGAGGGGGTTGAGTCGCCATCCCTGGATGTGTTCAAGTGTCGTTTAGATGTGGTGTTGGGTGATCTGGTTTAGGGGTGACCTTGTAGTGTAGGGTCAGTGGTTGGACTTGATGATCCCAAGGGTCTTTTCCAACCTGAATTGTTCTACGATTTTATGATTCTATGATCTAGCCCTACTAAGCATAATGGAAGAACAAGCAGGGATATCTGCTTCAGTTGTCCTGCACTGACTTCAAAACAAAAAGGTCAGCCAAACAATGGATTCTCTGTTGGCTGGGATCAGATCTATCCTTTTTCTAAACAAACATTTAAAACTAGGATTCACTATGATAATCAGTTTTCAAAACTTCATTGACAAACATTGAAGTCTAGGAAAGCAGGTCTATTTCTTAAAGCCTTTATGTGAGTAAGAAAAAGAAAATAAATCACCTTCTGTTCTGATTCAATACAAGCTTTTTTTACAGCTGCTGTTTATCAGCTCAAGCACACTTTTATGAACCTGAGTGCAATATGAAAGTATTTGATGTGTTTTAGAGAACAAGGCATTATTGACATTTCCATATATTAGAGGCTGAGGGAGAAACACACTGATAATAGCAGAGTGGTTCCAGAAAGAAAGCAATAAGAAACCATTTAAGACTTTATTAGATATTTTCTGGATGTTGGATTATTTATCTTTAACAGTGACACAAGTAGAGCCTTTCCTAGCTTTGGTACTTTCTACATTCCGTTTTATGCAAATACACATCTTATTAGACAAGATAGCCTGGCTGCTTTTACTCACAAACACTTCCAAACACTTCCCTGGTGAAATCTTGAGCTCAGACATCAACGGCAAGTTTTACTGAATTTCAATAGACAGATTTTATTTTTGTTGACATACTAGTTCTTTTACTATCACGCCGAGACATAAATCTTCACATAAAGTACACAAATGTACTGTATTACTTACTTCCCCAAAAGATAATTTAGTATTAACACAATTAAAACTTATTTCCAATCACCACTGCTACTGCCTTTTTTTTTTAAAGTTAGATTTGTGGCAATTACTTAGAAAGACGCATTATGCTTAATTTGCTCATTTGTAGTACTTCCAAGCAGCACACTAACTTGATACTGTTATCAGTTGTAAAAACCTTATTAAGCAGAAATAGAAAATAAGCTCTAGAATCTGAAGGTCAACATCCTAAGGTTGCTCGAGGACATTTTTGTGACCCACAGTTGACGACTGTAATAAAATGCCCTCAGGAAATTGACTTGGAGGGAAATGTTTTATTTATCACTTAGATACACTGTATGACTAAAGAGCATGATTACAAGGCAGGTTAAAATTGCTTATTTGTTAGAAGACCTTAAGTTTTGAGTCCGGACCTTATTGTTGCATGGGGCAGGAGCTGCCTGCCGTGCCTGCAGGCTGCACACAAACCCAGAGGGCTGCGGGAGCTTTTTGGTTTTGTTGTACTTGCATGTAGAGCACCCAGGCATTTCTTCAGGAGTTGGTTGTTAAGAGGTTTCTCAGCGGTAGCTACACACTTTTGAAGACGAGGAAACAACTTTAAAGTTTCATGCTATTTTGACATCATCCCTTTTAGTGTACCCTTCTTCTCGGAGATACTTACATCACATCTAATAAAAAATAGATGTGAAAACATGATAGTTACCTAGCTAGACTCAGGGAGAAAGCCTGGGCACACAAAAAAAACCCCCAAAACAAAACAAAACAACCCCCCAGAATACAAACTGAAACCGAAAACTTCCTGCAATGTCAAATCTGAAGGAAAAACATAAAAATGATAATTTCCTTCCCTTACTTTAAAAGGTTTTAGCAAAGGAAAAAAGATAAAAGAATTAATACCATAAACTGTGACTCCACCAAGAGGCCAGAACGCTGTTTTAAAGCTAAATGGAGCCT
>NW_009692761.1:0-8552 GCF_000703405.1 Apaloderma vittatum
CCCCAAAACTGAGCCCTGAGGGACTCCACTTTTCTCCTTTGCTTTTAGTCTGCTGTCACCTGCAGCAATCTCCACAAGCAAAGCATTAGGAAATGTTCTACTCAAGGCCAAAAGGAGCAGGTCTTTTCCCTTTTTTTCTTCCAGAAACCAGCTATCTTGTATCCCAAATGTCACGTCAACGCTACTAAATGTGCTTCAGGTTTTATTGCCTTTTCCACAGTGCCTTTAATTGCCTTGACTTCACCATTTTCCAATTCCAGGCTACTTTCTCTTGGATTACAGGAGGAAGAACATATGTGCTATCTACATTTCATGCACTATCTTCTTTCAAATTTACTTGTACACTGGTTTTGGGCAACTACTATTTCAAGCTACTGTTATTAGCCATCACAACTCTCCTCTCATGTTCAGGATCACCATCTTTATTTAAAACAGGTTTTGGGCCTTGTCTAAATTATTCTTCATTTGAACTTTCTTCATTCTGCCCATCAGCCTTGATTTTCTGTCCTTCTACTCTTTCTATATAAGATAGAAAAACTTTCTTAATTTTTTTCCAATTCCTTGCCTTTTTAATTTCTATGCATATACTTCCTGAACTCTCAAACAGAGTTGATTACTTTATCTTTCTCATTCACTACAGGCTCTGTGCTTGGTCCTGAGCACTTATAAATAAAGTAAGGAGATAAATTTGATTTTATAGAAGGTAATGAGGATTGCCGTGTAGCACACAGATTTCAGCACTCAAGAGACATCGCAGTGCATATATTTTGGCAAACACTACTTTTATTGCTTATTGAAATGATCTAATCCTAAAGCCAGCTTTTCTTTGCAAAATGTTGCATGTTCAGAGTTTAAACAGCTTCTTTCTTAGTGCAGTGTTTTCTCTCCTCCTGGCAAAAGCATATTAAAAATAAAATAATTCTGAACTTCACAGCCTTGCCAGGTCTGGTGATCACCTTCAGTAGCCAGCATGAGTGGAGGCAGAGCCTCCTGATCTCAAATCACTGTGTTTTAGCCCCTAATTTACTCTGCACATGATGAGGAGAAAGAGGAATAAATGTCTGGCAGGCAACCATGTTACATATCACACCTGAAGGATGGGATTTCTCTAAGAGCCCTAGAATGGACTTGATTTCTGCATATTTATTCAGATAAAGTGTGCAGTTGTCTGTTTTCAAGTCCTCTAGCATATGGTACCTTTTAATTTCCTTCAGGTCACACAGGAGACAATGTACTTTGAAACACAGACTGAGTAATGCAAAAATAAAGTGGCCAAGTCAGAATAACGGAACTGCAAAATTCAAAGGCCACAGAAGTGTTTTTAGTGAAAGCAGCAGGACACTCTCTCAGCTTCTGCTGCTGTGGCTTGTAAGGGCATAGAGGTGGGGAGGCACACCTGACAGGGGGTGCAGAGCCAAGTTGTGGCTTGATGTAACCGAGCCTATGTAGGAACCAGCTCATGAAACAAAATGTTAGCACAAACTTTTCCCCTCTAGGCAGAAAACGTCTGTAGAAGGAAAGAGAGACTGAGTGAAGCTCCAGCCCTTCTGAAGCAGATGGGAATTTTGTCACTGATCATGCGATACAGGAGTTTCCCCTACAGACCCGTAAGCAATTTTGTAACTGTGTTGTAATGTGTGCTGGGGAAAATGATAACGTGATGGGGAAAATTAGGTGCTTGGATAAATAAATATTTGATATTACATCTATTTACATGTTTTCCACCAAAGTTATACTGGGTCATTTCTCCTTTAAGGACAGAGAAGCCTGGAAAAGCCTCTGTGAGGAGAAGGAGCAGAGAGAGCCCCTTCTCTGCCTATTTATCTGTGCCATACACTGAGAAGGTCCTAACCCCACGTGAGGGCTTGTGATTTTAATTCAAAGTTTCTGTGTCAGTACAGAAAATTGCAGCTGAGGAGGATTGCCCCCAGTGTGTACTTCTGTTTTCTCACACAGCCTCCTTGGAAAATATGATGTTATAGTATTGGCCAGTCAGTCAGTCTGTCGCTCTTGGTTGGCTGCTCCTGCTGTAACATGATGATACTTGTTTGGGTTTTTTTTTTGCTAGTTTTCCATCAGCTCTCAGACACATCAGGCTACGAAATGTTGACTTCCTCACGGACCTTTGGATCCCATTGGTATCTCCTCTCTGCTGGGCCAGTCCATCCCACCTCCCAGCAGTTCTCAGCATTCTCTGCAGAGCTGCATGCCTGGTTTATTGACACGCTTTTCTCCTGCAGACAACACTGAATATCTGACTTCCATAAAAATATAGAGTCATTTAAAAATAAATCTGTCAGATAAGGAAGAATTTTTACCCCAACTTACACAAGAAACCTGGAAGTTTCTCTTGTGCCCACAAACATGCAGATGCTGAAGACTAACTAATTTCCCTAGCATACATTGTGTTCTTGTCCAGAGGAGATGAATTGTTTCTGAGTGGGGCGGAGATGTCCCCACTGACACAGGGTGTGACAAAGGGATGATGGGAGAAGTGCAGTCACTAATTTTGGTGGTTGACTGGAAGGGACATTTCCTCATTCAACCTTTGGCGAGAAAGTGCAGGGTTAGTTTAATAAATTGCAAGGATTTTTAAAATATTTTTTTTTAATTAAAAGAAGGAAGGGATGTGTTCAGTTTGTAAACACAAATGCAAACACTTTTGGTAACTAAGCAGCTTGGCCAATGTTCTGCTTGTAAAGGCTGAAGTTTGTTGTTGGGCTTTGGAATAATAGCATATAGCAGTACACTGAGTATTTGTCATGAAGTGATTTCATCTTCTGTGTTAATGTGGGCTCCTTAGCGCTGAGACTGATGTTTTTAAAAGTCAGATGTGACAAAGGAAAAAGTTAATCCTTCAGAGAAAGAATCACATACTGATTACCTTCACAATTTAGAAATATATGAAGATGCATTTAAATCATGTTGGATTTAATATCACAATACTTCAATGCAGCTCTTAAAAAATATGAGTTCCTAAGAATGTAAAAAATGCTTTTGCTTTTAAAGAAAATAAACATTTTCTGTGCTTCTATGACTAACAGCTTTTAACATTAAAATTGAAAGATAAAAATCACTTTGAAATAGCTTATGGCAGTTGATACTGTATGTTTATGTATTGCATTCTTTTTTAGGTCAGACACCGAAAACAGATGAGGTAGTTACCAAGTTTGTTTCTAGAAAATGTCAGTTTCACATTCCTATTAACACATTGCTAAAGCCTTGGTCAACTGTCTAAAATGAACCTGCCACCATGACATGTAGAACTGAAGGGACACGATCACAATTTAAGATGTGAACTCGCCTCATGGATATAGAATGAGACCCCAAAAAAACATCTGGCAAGATACCACCAGAGGAAGAAATCCAGAAATGAGAGAACCAGCCCCTCTCCTTCAAGAGACTGAAGTCCTGCTCCAACAAATGGACCTCAGACAAGCCCAAGAGCACACCTACAATTAATTAAGCAAGGCGCAGCGTGGCTCTGATAATGATGTGGACAAGAGGGTCTGTGTGGTTGCAGATTCAGTCCCTTTGTTTATAACTGAGAGCACGTATGGTAGGAGTGCCTGTAAAGATGAGTCCCTATGGCCACTATCTCAGAGACTGGGATACCAGTTTCTGGGATGATATGTGGTGGTAACGCCAAGGGCTTTGCGCTAGGGAAGAGCTGAGATGTTAAAGTGCAACAGCTCCATAGCCCAGATTTGAGACAACATCACACAGACACGACAGATTTGAGCAAGACGAGACATGCTGAAGGGTCAGGTTGAACAAACACTTCTGAATTGCTGATGCCCTCTTGTAGCCTAGTCCAGCCCTGTAGCCAGCACTGACAAGGTAACATTGTGAGAAAGAGTTGAAATGAGAAATACTCTGCTTCCAGGGTCAAGAGAGTCCTGATACTCCTTTTCCCAGTGCCAGTTAAGAAATACTGGGAGCTCTTTATAACCCTGACTGGGGAACCATTGAGAAGCATCACGTAGCAGGATCATCCCTTTACAACCGCATCCATCAACCACAATGTGACAAACTGCACTTTTATGTAATGAAAGTAGCTTCCCTCAGTGGAAGGTGATTAAAAGACTGTGGTATACAGGATTGAAAACTTGGTAATCTAAGAAATATACACAAGAAAACAGCAAGATAGTAATTTATACTGTCTTTTTTTGACACTTTTATGTTGACATTGTACTTTCTTTAGTTGTGTGTGTGTAGGGCTAGAAGGATGATTTTGCATCTGATTCAATGAAAAGATTTCTTTTTCTCCATTTCTTCAAATGCCTTAAGACTAAATGTCTTAATCTCTTGATAATGTGTCTTTTCATTCATTGAATCATTCAGGTTGGATCATCGAGTCCAGCCACTAACCCTACTCTGCAAAGCTCCTAAACCATATCCCCCAACACCACATCTAAACAACCTTTAAACATCCAGAGATGGTGACTCAACCACCTCCCTGGGCAGCCTATTCCAATGTCTGACTCCTCTTTCTGTGAAAATTTTTTTCCTGATGTCCAGTCTAAACCTACCCTGTTGCAGTTTGAAGCCATTCTCTCTTGTTTTATCGCTAATGACCTGTGAGAAGAGATCAGCACCAGCCTCTCTACAGCATCCTTTCAGGTATTTGTAGAGAGTCATTAGGTCCCCCCTCAGCCTCCTCTTCTTCAAGCTAAACAGCCCCAGCTCCTTCAATCGCTCTTTGTAAGATCTATTCTCCAGGCCCTTCACCAGCTTCATTGCCCTCCTCTGCACTCGCTCCGGCACCTCGGTATCTCTCTTGTATTGAGCTGCCCAAAACCAGACAAAATACTCAAGTTGTGGCCTTACCAGTGCTGAGTGCGGGGGGACAATCACCTCCCTCCTCCTGCTGGTTACTCCTGCTCAGTTTGGTGAGCATTAATGGCATATCCTCAAAAGTCTTTGTTGTTCTCGAGTATCCTTTAATGCTAAGGATGTGTTTCCTGGTTTCGCATGTAAAAAAGTAGGCACCCTGGGGCAGGGATTTGTATGGTGCAAATTCTCAGTGCTCACTGAAAGCTGCTTCTGAGGAAGCCAATTCTGATACCTGCATAGAGATACCGGTTTCCAGCAGCTGTGAGCCTTTCCTGTGTGCTGTAACTTCAGGCTGAATACTGTTACTTGATAATCATGGCCACAGAATCTGCAACAAGTGTTTCCAGCGTTCATGTCAGGCCCAAACATAAATAATGGGTTATAAATTTCAGTTTATTTTTGCTGAATGCAACAACTGACTGTCTGGCATTAGCTGGAGGTGCTGAGGATCTGTATTCTGCCCCAAATTTTGCTCCTGTGGTGCCATGTCAGTGGCACTGAGGCCAGGATCCCACCTAGTGTCTCCTCTCTTGGCTCTTTGCTGGCTGTTTATGTGGATGAGCAAATTTAGTGAGCATTTTCTGATTCGTGGTGGCACTTTAGAAAGTGCCTAGGAAGCACAAGAAGAAACCACGCTCTGCTAGAAAACAAGGGCTTCTAAATCACTTGGGAATTTTTTGAAAATCTTACCCTAAGTCTTGCAATTAGTAAAATCTTCTTCCAAAACCTGAAGAATTTAGTTACTGCGAAGGCAGAGTGATGAAACTTCAAAAGGAAAGAGCATGTGAGAGGGCTCCAGCATTTTCTGATCTAGCAAGCTTAGTGTGAGCCAGCAGTCATGTGCTTAGTCAGAGTAACCATCCTCATAGGGACAAAAGCACTGTTGCTGTGAACTCCCTCAAAACTCCCTTCCACAAGTTCTGCTCTCATATTCATGCCTGCAGCCTCCTTCCACATGTGGTACTGCATGGCAATAACTCAGTCAAAATTTAGTTGGTAGCATGTGTGCTCAAAAGGTTACAAAGAGGATGAAGTCGGTTTTACTCATTTCCTCTGATTTAGCGTTGGATGTATCAGAATTGCTTTCATTTAGTATTCCTTAAATTGGTAAAACGTGGACTTTCATTGTAAGATTTCCTTCTTAGCAATGAAAAAACAAAGATACAAAGCAGAGTTCAAATTGTCTTTTCTTTTGTGAGATATCGACTTTAAAAGCAGTTGGATAACCACACTGGGAAAGAGCATGGATTTCCGCAGGCATAGATTTGGCCCTGCTTTCACAGGGAGCATGGGGGCAGAAAGTTTTATTGCTGGTGCGCTGTGAGCTCCCTTGTCTGCCCATCAGTGAGAGGACATGGGCACACAAACACACTACTGCCAAATGAACTCAGCATGAACTTGCAACAGATCATCCCTCTGATAACTGTTTTAATGATCTTTTCCAGCTGATAGAAGAGAATTTTTTCTCTGATCCTGTTGGAGTGGCTCCCTCAAAAGGCTCTTGGGGCACGTTTGATCCTCCCTGTGACAAAAGACTGCCCCAGTATCACAGAAAGGGCAGTATCTACTGACTCATAACCAAGCTATTTACTGCATACTGGCCAAAAGACTTTCTCTCCTAATGTGTATCTTCAAGGTGGGGACAGTCTCTGCTCTTCATTCACTCTATTTTTTCACTTCCTCAGTTTTCTATTGCTTTACACTTTCTATGCTCTCTACTTTTTCTTTCCTTCTCTCTATTTGCTCAGCACAATATGCCTTTTCTTTCATATTTTTTCCTTTCTGCCTGTTTTCCACTGTTGTAAGGGTAGGGTTTTTTTCCACCTTCTTCCTCCACTGCCTTCTCTCCCATTTCTTTCTTTGCTCTCTTTTCACTTTCATCTGTCTAGCTCTTTCTGCTCATCAATCACATTATGACAGCAGGCAGCAGCCAGCAGAAACAAGACCAGCTGGGTTATGTCCTGGTAAGAGCACATGCTGCTGATGACAGGACCCAGGACATGGAGCAGAGATGCCTTGAGATTGTTTTGATTTTGAGCAGATGATACAGACAGGGAGGGAGAGGGAGATTTTCCACTGGTGGGGAGAGGGAGATTTTCCACTAGCCCTGCTCAGTTTGCACACCCTCATGCACACGAGACGGTGTCATACTGCTGTGGACACTGGCTCGGCCGGGACAGGTAGCAGCAAGAGGACAAGCTTTGTATGTGTGGAGAAAGGAAAGCCAAGGAGGAGGTATGACTTTACAATGACAGGCAACAAGCCAAGGAAAAAACTCTGAGAGCAAGACAGAGCTCTGTGCTGCATATGTCAGGCCCAGCATGATGAGGCTTTTCTATATGTGAGGGAACAAATTCTGAGCATGGTCCTGCTCCTGGTAATGTTTTCCAGGAGAAGCCTTTCTGGCTTGCTCCTCACCACATTTCTGCCATGGGTCTATCAGGCAGGGCAGGCAGCGAGCACCTGCTGGACACACGCAGGAGTGCTGTGCAGCGTGTGTGAGGTGTGGCAAAGGACTATGACTGAAGGTAAATCCACAGAGGTGGCACTGGGGGCCAAGTTAAAGGACAGTGTTAATGGAGTAATTTGCCAATGTAAGGCTTTTCTGCATCAATTAGCATCAGCACCACCAGCAGTCATGACGGGCACTGCTGACTGCATCCATTTCAGGGTGTTCACAAACCATTAGCACTGTGACATGGTTTGTGCATTGCTGGTGGTACTTGAACCCTTGCTCTGACTTCTTTCTTTCTCTCATAGATCAACAACATGGAAGAGCATATAATACCCTGGGGTGAAAAAGAGGAGCAGACTGAGTTGTATTTGGTGTTTGATGTTATGCTACTTGGTGTGGGAAAGCAGCAAAGCATACCGGGACTTGGCTTGTGGCCTCAGCTGAGCAGCACGTCTGACAGCGAGGTGGCTGGAGGAAGACCACTGAAGATGTTGGAGTCCGGAGAGGGTTTTACTCTGTGTAAATAAGGGAGAGCGTGTGGCTGTCCAGAGGTCTGCAATGCAATGGCATGTTTAGGCAGATCTCATGTTGCTAAGGAGCCCTACTCATATTTGGTGTTGGCTCCTGCTACCCTTCCTCAGGTGGCCTCCCCCTCTTCCCAGTGAAGTCCATCTGTTTGGCCACGGACCTGAAGACTTTTGGCTTCGAAGGACGCGGCCCATCACGAAACCCCAGAGTATGCCTTTTGTAGCTTCAAGGAGGCTCAGCGTCCAGCACCCCAGCACCGCTGAGCGCCTCCAGCTGTTTCTTGACAGATGACTCATGCGTGAGTCAGATCCCTTTACCAGCTCTGCCTCATGGGACATACTGCCTGGAGAGCAGGTGCCTGGCACACCACGGGCAGGGAGATTCCTCTGGCTGCTGTAAAGTTGTTGGAAAGAATGTTTAGAGATTGCTAACACAGGAGCAGTGTGTGAGACTGGGGGGTAGGTGTGTCTGGGGGTCTGCTTTGTGCTCACTTTCTGGTAGCGTGTCTC
This sequence comes from Apaloderma vittatum, assembly GCF_000703405.1. Lineage (NCBI taxonomy): Eukaryota > Metazoa > Chordata > Aves > Trogoniformes > Trogonidae > Apaloderma > Apaloderma vittatum. The sequence continues at coordinate 8,329 of NW_009692761.1, forward strand.
TGCCTGTCTGGTTAAAAGTGGGATAAACCCACACCATGTGCTGCCAAACTGGGTTTGTATAAGCAAAGGCAAAAGTTAGATACTTGGCCTTTCTATCTGGGGCTACTTCCAGGTTTCCAGAGAGGATGCCCTGAAATGCTGATCCACACAAGCGTCACGTGGGGTGCTGCTGAGGAGGACCTCTGCAGAGCTGCCTGTTCAGCCATGGGCAGTGGCAGGCCCCC